>NW_024870687.1:0-215000 GCF_019054845.1 Dipodomys spectabilis
CACAAAAGTGATGAAGTCCTAACAGGTATGTGTTGTCAGAATGTGACAAAATGCTGATAACATCTATCAGTGTGATATCACCATAATCTAGATGTCACACTGGATTTCAGTATCACATTTCATACCTGGATTATGTTTGAGAGGATTGGAATTTCACAGTGGGTTAGTGTTATCACTATGGAAATGTGGGGTCACAAAGGGATTGTGCTATCACAATGGCTATTAGATCACAATGTGTTTCTACTATAATAGGTTTGTGCTGTCACAATTGGTTGGAAATGTCACAATGGCATGCCAGATCTCAAATGTCATTAATTCACAATGAAGATATGAGTTCACAAAGCGACTGTGTTGTCTCTAAAGTCATGTGTTTCACAAATATGATGAAGTCCTAACAGATTTGTGAGTTAATGTGCCACCATTGTCTTGATGTCTATCAATGTGATGTCACAATGTTCATGATGTCACAATGTTCATGATGTCAGAGTCAATTTCTGATATCATATGTCATACCTGAATTATGAGTTTCAAAACAGATTATAAGCTTACTAAAAGCCTAAAATATCCTAATGGTAGCATATCACACAAGTTATGACTAAGTTATAACCTCCTCATCAGTATGGCATCACCAATTGTGACATCAAAATATTATTATAACATGATGTTGAGACATCACATTGTCATTGTGAAATCACTGTCCCGTTGAGTTTTCACATAGTATGACCTCACACTATGAAGCTTCTTCTATCATCTGGTATCCTCATATTGAATTATGAGTAATTGAAATTGGATATATCATTCTGATATCACAAACAAACTGTGACATCACAAAGCCATTGTGACCTCATCACCACTGTGACATCAAAAACCCAATGGGACATTTCATTTCCATTTCGACATTATGGATCACATTTTGCCATTCCAAAACTATTATGACTTATAACCACCTTTGAAAATACACATGGCCTCTGTGACATCACAGAACTTTTTTTGTATCCATAACCTCATGGGGAACTAATGACAACTGACATCAGACATACAAAGGAAACATAACAAATCCTTTCTGACATCATAATTGTGACATCATGTTGCCATGATGACACCATCAGTTCATTTTGACATGTAAAACTACAATGACATCATAGCATTGCAACATCACATTGTTATTCTGATGTCATAGACACGTGTTTGCCTATTATGTTATTGATTCTATTTCTAATGTGGCATGTCAGTGGATATCAGAAACCTATTGTGTGTTCATGACCATTTTGATATCACAATGCCTTAGTTCCATCACATTGCCATTGTGATGTCACATTGCCAAATTGATGTCACAAACGGATTTGATGTGACAATGGTTGTGACATCACAATGAGTTTCTGATATCAACCCACCTGCCACATTTCAAATACAATGAAATCACAGATTAGGCATTCATAATGTGACCTATGATATCACAATGACATAATGGCAAATGTTATAATGTCATTGCCATTTTGTGATGTCACCATAAACTAAAGATGTCATAACAACAATGTGATGTTATACCAGTTATAATGTCACACAGGGTTTATAATGTTGCAATGGTTATGAGGTCACAATGTGTTTCTGATATCAACTGACATGCCACATTTTAAATAGAATGAAATCACAGGATATACATTCACAATGTGTCTAAGACAGCAAAATGGCAATGCAATGTCATAATGCTATGAGGTCACTGTAGCTTGTTGATGTCACAATATGCTGATGGTGTCATAATGATTGATATCACACTAGTGATGATATCACAAATGGTTTGTGATGTAACAATGGCATGTCAGATCTTAATTGCTATTAGTTTGCAGTGAGGACATGAGAATGAAGTCACCATGACATGCACAAATGAACTGTGATGACACAAACGCCATGTTTTTTGTCAAAAGTGCTAAAGTTCCTAACAGGTTTTGGTTGTCAAAGTGTTAATGATATAAAAATGGGTTAATGATGTCAAAACTAGTTTGTAATATCACATATTATTTCAAATTTCAATTACTACAACTTCACAATGATACAAGGTCACAGAAGGAGCTTGATGTCCCAAAGGCCATGCATTTTCTAAGATGTGATTAGGTCATAATAGGTTTGTGAAAGCATGATGGTATAGTAATATCACAATTGCAATATGATGTCAAATTCTAATTAATTGGTGATGCCAAAATAGTGATGAGTTCAAAATTTTTTTGTGATGTCGCAGTAGACTTGTGATGTGAAAATGGCATTCCAGACCTCAATTGTCATTAACTCACAATGAGTATATAAATTTATAATGGGCTTGTGAGGATTCCAAAGCATTTGTTGGCACAAATGTGATGAAGTGAGAACAGATTTGTGATGTGACAATATGACACAATGGTCATTACATCTAGCAGTGTGATGTCACTATGCTCATGATGTCAAAGTATATTTCTAATATTTCATGTCTTTCCTGAAATAATATGTGGTCGAAAATAGATTGAGCTATAAATGGGCCTAACATAACACAGTGGCAACATGTCACAAAACCTTTGAGGACCGGACATGTTTGAGTTGTCACAGTTGCTTAAAGATATCACAATTTCAATGTTACATCCCAAAGGAATTGTGATGTCACAATGATTATGAAGTCAAAATGTGTTTTTGATATGAACCCACATGCCACATTTCAAATATAATGAAATCACATAATAGGCATTCACAATGTATATATGATATCACAATGACAAGGTGATGTCATAGTGGTATGATGTCATTACAGATTTGTGATGTCACAATGAGCTGATATTGTCATAATGACAACGTGATGTCCCACCGATGATTATATTGTAAATCCTTTGTGATATTTCTTTGTCATATCTGATCTCAATTGACATTTCACAATGAGGATATGGATATACAAAGGGACTGTCATGTCACAAAGGCCATGTTTTTTTTCAAAGGTGCTAAAGATGTCATAATGTGTGTGGGAGGTCTCAAGGTGATTGTAATATCACACCAGCAATGTGATATCACAATGGCTTTGTGATGTCACATTGGTGATGAGGTCACAATGGACAGGACCAGTTTGTGATGTCACAAAAGGTTACTATCAGAATGGCACTGTGATGTCACAAAGGGATTTTCATGTCACAATGGCTTTGAGGTCATAACAGATTTCTGATATCCACCAATATTGCTCACTTGAAATAGAATGAAATCACAGAATAGGCACAATATGTCTTAATGTCACTATGACATATGATGTCATAATACTATGATATGTAAGTTTAGTGATGTCAAAATGGCATGTCTTATCTTATTAGTCATTAGATTACCATGAGTATCCCAAAGGTTGCTATGTGCTGAGTCCTTCAAAAGGCTCATTGTGCTGAGTCCATTACACAGGGTTCTTTGTGCTATTTTTTAAAATTGTTCTGAGTCCTTGAGAGGTAGTTATAGGTATCTCCAACAAACACACACACACATACACACACACACACACACACACACACACACACACACACACACACACACACAAACATGGAGGCATACCGTGCAACTGCTTGGTGTGTGGGGTGGATGGAGAAGAGTCCCCCAGTGGTTGGGCTGAGAGGAGATTCGATCCCCTGCACCTGGGCAGCTGCTGGGGTTGGGGGGAAGCCCTGACCTGAGGTGAGGCTGCTTCTTCCATGGCCTGGTAGCCTTAGGGCAGAGTCAGGACAGCACAAAGCCAGGGATGGGGACGTGCCTGAGGGGGGAGGAGGCATGACCCAGGGGAGGACAGGGCGTGGCTGAGGGGGCACATATCTGCTGCAGCCAGGGCCACTCAGGGGCTGGAGCACTTGCGCAGCAGGGGTGGGGCAGCCCAGGAGAAAAGGGGGCCAGAGAGAGAGCAGAGAGAAGAACAGGCACATGCAAGAGGGATGGCGGCCTCCATGCCTCTGCTGCTTTAGGAGCATGCGTCTGGGCCAGGATCACAGAGCACACAAAGCCAGCACATAAGGCACATCCCTCACACCACCCCAGGGAGGCTCAGAGGCTAGGTATGCCCTGAGTCCTAGGCTCCTGCACTGGGAGCTCAGCTGCAGCAGGGGCATCCTAAGCCCAGCCATCCACCAGCCCCTGCCCCTGCCCCATCTCCTGCGCTCTCTGCAGCTTTACATCTCCGCTGGCTCAGACCTCCGGCGCCTCTTGGAGTCATCCAGTGGTGGTGTGCCCACAGTGGGTTTAAGTCCCTGACCTGGTACCGGTCCCTGGTCCTCTGCTCTGGGCCCAAGCATCCCCCATGCCACTGCCATCACTGCACGCTGCACACAGAACCATAGCCTACAGATTCTACCAGCAGCACAAGTGAGTGGCCACCCACAGGTCAGCACCTTGAGACCTCCCCCTACCACTCCCACTCCCCCCCCCCCGCAAATCTCCCCTCCTCTCTTGTGTCCCAACCATGCCTCCCAGCACCAGGCAGGCCAGTCCTGACTCTGCCACAAATGCGCCCCAGGAGTGGGGGGTGGTGGAGTGGGTGTTGACTCTGGGAACTCACCCCCATCCCTAGTGGCCAGTATCCCTAGAAATGGAGATGCAAGAATGGGTGAGAAGGATTCACCACTGAGCCCTTGGCTGGAGCAGTGGGAGCCACACAGTCCCACATCTGCACTCATCCTCTCCCTGGTGGGAACATGGTGACTTTAGTCAGAGGTGGGGAACAGCACCTGTGCCCCTTCCTTATTGGGTCTTTTCCTTTTTTCTGGGAATGGGGGGTGTTGGATGCAGAAGATAGGCCTCCATTGCTGTGTGAGCCCTTCTTGTCTGTGCTCAGTCACCCTTTCATCTGAGGAGGGTCCCAGAAAAGCCCACTAGGGAGGTGAGGGCACTGGGGGTCAGATAGTAGGTGAATATGTGGGAGGAATACAGGCCCTCAGACACACATATACCCGGCCTATCCCCCCACCCCAGCTGTCAACAGTACTCACAGGGTGATCACATTTCCCAGCTCTGCCAGCGTCTGCTGGTGCTCCCTGTCTATCTGGTCTCCTAGTCCTCACCAAGAATCTGCCCAGTTGTGCAGAAGCATCTAGGCTGGAAGTAGGAGTCTGTCCATGTATGTAGCCTTTAGAACCCCATCCATTTCCTCAACAGTGCCCCCACCCTGGGTCACACACCCGCCTTGGGACCCCATGAACCACTGCTTGTTTCAGTCCTGGCTCTGAGGAGCCACCTGTCTTGGGATTCCTTCACACAGTGTCCTGGCCTAGGGTTTTAGTGAATGGGGAGTTAAGGCTGGTTGTTCCCAAGGGGAAGGGTCTGGCCCTGGAGAAGGGGAGAGGCGGGGTCATGGTGTGTCATTAGAGTGGTACTCTCCTTGTGTTGGAGCCCTTGGTTCTGACAAGGGAACGGAGAATGGGAACCCACGTGCTCCAGCTAATACCTTGTCCCAGATGAGGAATCAACAAACTTAGGAGAGGTACTACTCTGAGTCTGTGTGTATGTGTTTGTGTGTATGTGTGTGTGTGTGTGTTTGTGTGTGTGTGTGAGAGAGACAGAGAGAGAGAGGGAGAGAGAGAGAGAGAGAAAGAGAGAGAGAGAATCTTTCTCTTGTTCAGCCTGACTGTCCTCAGGTGAGTGATCAGTTGGCAAATTGCAGGTGCTGCATGGAAGAGTCATCTGTCACCATTCTGGAGGGTGTGTGTGTGTGTGTGTGTGTGTGTGTGTGTGTGTGTGTGTGTGTGTATGTGTGTCTGTGTCTGTGTGTCTGTGTGTCTGTGTCTGTGTCTGTGTTGGGAGAGCAGAGAGATGAGAACAATGAAAATATATTTAAGTCACCATGTCTAAAAACAGCAAAAGCATTTTATTTCTCTCTCCATGTCTGTATTTGTTGTTGTTCTTTCTTCAATACCAAGTACAAGCCCAGTCACAATTTTTGTTTTCTCCTTCACAGTTTCATGGCTCCTTTATGAAAGATTTCAGTAGACATTACTTTCTTCCCCTTTCCACCTCTCTCTTCCCCCTATTCTGTCGCCCACAGTAGCTGCTGGGCCTGAGTGGGCCTCCCCTAGAAGAACGGTGTGAACCCTGGACTGGAGTGGACCCCTGTTTTTATATCCCTAGACAGAAGTTTGGTGAGGCGAATGAGATCACAGCCACACTCTTTCAGCCAGACACTCTGCTCTTGTGTGTTTAGTTGGAGGTAATTCAAGGGTTTGGAATGTGTCTGCCCAACATAATTAGGGAACAAGATGAGGGAAAGGATAGGGCAGGGGCTGTGTAGCTATGAGGTTTTGGAGACTGGCGGACAATGTGACATAGCAGATGGTTCACCATGACAGTGGATGAGAGTGGAACCATATCTAGGGCATTAACGGTCTCTGTGGGCATCGGGGCACAGGGCTGCGGGCACCCACTGGTGGTGATGATACCCTCGTGGGCCAGTGCCCAGTGTCAATCCTCCCTGAAGTCCTGCAGAATCTAATCTGTGTCCCACCTGGGCTGTTTCCAGCTGGGCAGTGGTAGGCAAATCCATTCCCCCTACTGGAGCCCGCTAGGTATCGGGAGGTGGCAGTTAGCTAGGGCTCGCTGAATGCCAGTTTCTGTAACCTGCTATACACTGTCTGGAAGGAAAAGGGGACCACTGACTTTGGAACCCTTTAAGTTTGATTGGGACATTTTCCAGGATTTTTAAATATAAGCTGGCAATTTCCACTAATGCCTGGGATTATGGATCAAATTAGATGGATGATTTCAGCCGGCAAACAATGATGTTCAAAGTGGCACAGGCAGAGTTCCCAAGCCAGATTGTCTCCTGCTTTGAAGGTTGTGCCTTAACTGCCTTTCTCTGGCAGCTGTTGAATCTACCTAGGGTGACCACCCCACTTGAGGACATTGTGGGGAGCAGAGATTTTGACCTCTCCATCCCCAGCCTGCCAGTTATGAGCAGAGATGATTCCCAGCACCTGTACTGGACTCTGGGAGATTTAGAGAACCCAGGCTGCCTCAAGGATCCTTCCTCTGCAACATGAAACCTAGGGGCCAGATGTGATGGATGATCCTGGCTGGCCCCAGGGGGAGGACAGGAGGCCCCTTGAGCCAGGCCTTCAGCTGACAGCAGCCTCATTCACATGTACATGGGGAATTGAGTGCCACAGAGCTGGTCAGCTGCTGGACAGAGATCTTTGAGAAGATAGGCATCCCAGAGGCCCTGGAATGTAGCAAGTACATAGTGGCTCACACCCTCAGAGCTAAAACAGGTAAGTGTGGTGGCACCAGGAGGGGGTAAGACAGAGGAAGGAGAACTGTGGGAGAGCTTCATAAAACTTCATTTCCCATCCCCCACAGAGTATTCTTACCTGAATCAGATGGGAATTTTCTGTAATATTGTCATAGACAGATGTTCATTTATGTATCCAACAAACCATTACAGTGTGCGCCAGGCTCTGGGGGGTCATAGACAATGAAAAGTTCCAGGACTGGTTCCACAGCCCATGTAGAAACCTTGGATTGATATGGGTGCCAGTGCTTTAAGCCTGTCATCGTAGCTATTTAGGAGGCTGAGATCAGAGGATTGAGGCTTTTGGCCCAGGCAGGAAAGCCTGTAAGACTCTTGTCTTCAATTAACTACCAAAAACAAATGCCAGAAGTGGATGTGTGGCTCAAGACATAGACTGGTAGCCTTGAAAAAAAGGCTGTGGGACAGCACCTAGGATCTGAGTACAAGGCCCAGGACTGACATGAAGAAAGTAAAGAGAGAGAGAGAGGAGGGAATGACAGAGGGAGAAAAAAAGGAAAGGAAGGAAGAATGGAGAACACGCACGCCTTGGTTTGGAGTCCCTGGATCAAGGGAGCCAATAATTCACAATCTCTGTGGGGACAGTTTCTGAGACCAAAGCCAGTATGTAGGACCAAGCCACTGAACCCTCAGCAACGTCATGCCATTCAGGAGCTGTGTGTTCACCGACTATAGAGGGAACCAGCCTTGAGTTGAACCTAGGGCACAGGGTGGGTCACCAAGTTTCAATTATCACCAGCCACATCAAGTTTATTTTCTGGCCAGATAAGAAGAAAGTTTCCAAGGGCTAGGAAGGTATTGGAGTGAGAGAGTTTCAAGGGGGGGTGGTCAAAGGATAAGTAGGAATTTGAAGAGGAAGAATGATCCTAGGTCACGTGTGTCAGGACATTGGAGACATGACCTCACCTGGCAACATAGACTACCAGCCTTTGATCCAGCCACACTGCTATTAAAAGTCTGGGCACCTTGGGTTCATCATTGACAACCTGGCTGCCGTTCACTGCAGGATGCCTGTGCAGTACATCCTTAGGGACTAGGAATTTCCAGGGCTCAATCTGACGATACCACCCCCGGTGTTCTTTCCTCCACCAAAGACTGAGGTAAGCATGCCACTGCCACAGGACAGCCTGGGAATGAGGGCAGGAAGTGGGTCTCTTGTCTGGCTCAGTCTTTAGTGTAGATGGCAGATCTGGGATTCAGAGAGAGCAGGCTGAAGGTGTGGCAGATCTGGGTAGAGGCTGGGTGGAAAACCAGAGGCACTGGGCTCTGAGCAGGGTTGTTTCTTTGATAATACTCACAACATAGGAACATTTCTGGGATAGAGCAGCCCTTTTCACCTCCCCAAGAGGGACCTTTATCTCCCCAGTTACCATCCCTTGACCAGGAAACCGTTTAGTTCCCATATCATGTGATTGGATAACTAGACCTTACCTCACTGCCCAGTGCTGAGGCAGGACAGTGAGAGATCCTGAGTCTTTGATAAGGTCAGGGGATCTTCAGTATGAGATTGTACTTGAATGTCCCAATTTTGTGCATGGTCAGTCCCATCTAAGTCTGCCATGATGTAGTACATAGAATCTAGAGAATCAGAGCTGGATGGGGTCTGTTCTGGGAGTCCTGAGTATTATGTGTTAACTTTGAGCTCCCATACGCCCACCTGTTTTCCTTTCTTGGTTGGGCCTATGCTAGCAAAAGCTGGAAACTAGGGCATGGATCTTACCTTTTATGCTCCATGATAGCACTCTACCATTTGAATCACAGCTCCACTTCCAGCTTTTTTGGGTGTTTAATTGAAGATAAAGTGTTCTCACGGGCTTTGCTGCTAAGTGGCATCCAACTGCAGTCCTCAGATATCAGTCTCCTGAGGGGAGAGGATGACAGGAATGGAAAAGTTTCTTTGACTGGGTGCCATCAGCTCATGGCTGTTATCCTAGGTACTAAGGAGGTGAGATCTGAGGATCAAGGGTCAAAGCCAGCCTGGTTAGGAAAGACCCTGAGACTCTTACATAAAAGGAATTGCCAGAAAACCAAAAGCGGTGCTGTGGCTCAAGAAATGAGTGCTTGTCTTAAGCTGAAGTCCTCAGGGACAGCACCCAGGCCCAGAGTTTAAGCCTCACAACATAAAAAAGAAAGAGAGTAAGACATCTTTGCCTTTAAATAATGGTGGTGGTGTCGGGGTTTGGGGAGGTTGCTGTGTTTGGGAGACCAATTGCTGGCCTCACTGTACAGACAAATGTAAGAACTCCTCAAGTTTGTCCCAGTTTGAAGCCACAGCTTCAAGAGGACGTGTACTTTAACAGGCAGAGAGTGGGCGAAGGAGTGCACGTGTGAGATTGTTTTGTCTTTATATCCTCCATTGAAATATAGATTTGGATGCTGGGTATCAAAATCTGAAGTGAAGGGTTGCAAAATGTTTGTGTCCTGACGAGATGGGTTTCCTCTGTGTATATGAAGGTGGCTGAAACCGGAAGCCACCAGTGGCTCACAACTCTCATTCTAGCTACTCAGAAGGCTGAGATTTGAGGACCGTGGTTACAAGTCAGCATGGGCAGAATAGTCTGTGAGACATGATGATAGACCACTAGAGAACAGGAAGTGTTGCTTTGGCTCAAGTGGGAGAGTGCTCACATTCAGATAAATTGCTGAGGGCCAGCAACTTGGCCCAGAGTTCAAACCCTTTGACCAACAACAAAAAGAAGTGACTACGTTTTCCACATAGCAGTGTGTATGATAGGAAATGCCATGCTGGTTTATGAGACATTCCAGATATGTGTGAGTCTCAATGTTTTGTCTACAGTGAGTCTGATGTCGGTACTGCCACCTTCTAGGGGCTGGGATCTGATCCTAATTGAGGGAGTTCACGTTTCTGTTCTCAGGGACTGCTGAATCCTTGGACTATCCTGTGTGTGTGTGTGTGTGTGTGTGTGTGTGTGTGTGTGTTTGTCTGTCTGTATGTATGTCTGACTGTCCGTGTCTGTCTCTCTGTCTCTGTCTCTCTCTCTCTCTGTTTCTCTCTGTCTCTGTCTCAGTAACTTTTTGAATGTGTGCTGGAGGAGATGGCTCAGTGTCTCCATGTGGCTGGGACCCAAGGTGACCCTCTCATTCTGGAGGTAGTCTGTGTGTCAGGATCATTCTTGCCTGGACTGTGGAACTAGATCCCTTTGGTAAACCCCTCTGTGCCCGGGTAGACCGTGATGGTTACTCATTGTCAGTCTGTCTGGTGAGTCCTTCCCCACTACCCTCTGCTAAGACAGTTAAAGGAAAGTGGATGAAGAGGCATCGCATTGTCCAACTGCACAGCACTATCCCGAGCCTCTGATCCTCACTGCCACCTATCTGGCTAGACCCTGATTATAAGAAACAGAATTCACTCTATGTCTCCTTCACGTTGGTGCAGTGTGTCGTTTCAGGGAGAGGGAGCAGTGTGCAGAGGAAAGACCCTAGATCCAACACCTCCTGGGGGACATTTGTTCTGTGACAGCGCAAAGTCATTGCTGTGGATAAGGAGGAAGCCGGCATCAGACTGAGACAGAACAATGCTCAAAGGTAGGTAGGCTGTTGAAGTATCAAACCCACCCAGGTCTGCTTCCCACTCACAAAAAGGAGGATGCATTTCAGGTAGCCCAGCACTTGCCCTAGGGGATCGTGGTGGTAAGGTGACAGTGGCTCTCGCCTGTCATCCTGGCTATTCGGGAGGCTGACTCAGAGCCAGCCTAGGCAGGAGAGTCTGTGAGATTCTCATCTCCCATAAACTACCTTCTTCCCCCCCTGAAAACAGCTGTGCTGTGGCTCAATTGATAGAGCCTCAGCCTTAAGTAAAAGAAGCTCAGGGATGACAACGAGTCCCTGAATCCAAGACCTGGGACTTACAAAAAATAAAATGAATGAATAGTGGGCACTTGTTATCTTACTACCAAAAAGGATGGATACATTCTTCTCTCAGGTATTTGTATCCAACGGTAAAGGGCTTCCCTTGATGTTCCTCTAAACATCTCCTTCTCTCTATTATCTCTCCTGTCTTCAGTTACAAGATAGAATTCAGATCATTCCACTTGATGTGACCTTAAGTACCCTCCCCTATCTGCCTTTCTTGGGGTGGGGATCCTGGATGTACTCTCCACTGGGTGAAAGAAGCTCCAGAGTGATGGGGGTAGGTATCCCTGAAATTCATACACTCTCTCTCTCTCTCTCTCTCTCTCTCTCTCTCTCTCTCTCTCTCTCTCTCTCTCTCACCTAGACCAACACTGACTAGCCTTTTTATCTCCTTGGGTTAACTGAACTAGGAGAGTAACTTGATCCCCTATAAATGACTATTTTAACTAGGGCTTGCTAGCTGACACGAGATAAAAATAAGCTCAAAGGAAAAGTTCTGGAGCCAGTCTGGCTCAGGCTTACACTTGACATCCTGGTTCCTTGGTAGGCAGAGATCTGAGGATCACAGTTCGAAACCAGCCATAAGCTGGAAAGCCGATAAAAATCTTCTCTGCATGGAACCACCAAAAATCCAGACGTGAAGCTGTGGCTCAAGTGGTAGAGTAGCAGCCTTGATCATGAAAACTCAGAGAGAGAGACAGCTCCTAGATCCTCAGTTCAAACGCACACAAGATATGGCCCCATTTGTTGCCCACAGACTCCCTGGGGCTCAAGTGCCCTCTCACAGAGTTTGATACCACACTGGTTCCTGCGGTAGTGTATCAGAGCCTTCAGAAATTGGGTGGTGAAAGCCAGGCCTTTGCCTTCGTGGACTCTCAGCCACACTAGCTGGAAGCAGACCATGACAAGGACAGCAGCCTACAGAGCGGAGAAGATCCCCCTCTGCCAGGGTGATTGGAGTGGGCTTCTTAGAGGCAGCACTTGAAAGGGGGGTCTTGCTTAACAAGGAGGATGTAACAGGAAGCACAGAGAGAAAAGATGCCATAGATAAAGGACAACATAGCAGATCGTGTTCTTTTCCAGCCAAGGCTGCTGGTTAGATACTCCGTAAAGATGTGTAAGACTGTCCCGAGACAGGCCCAAGGGGTTATAGAAGAAGAGCTATCCAATGTTGGGAATTTGTCTTAGGAGTAGTGGGCTCACCTAGCACACAGGAAACCCTGGATTCCATTCCTAGGTGACACATACACAGAAAAAGCCAGAAGTGGTACTGTGGATCAGGTGGAAGAGTGCTCACATCAAGCAAAAGAAGCTCAGGTACAGCGCCTGTACCCTGAGTTCAAGCCCCAGAACTGTCAACATAAAACTTCCCTCCAAGGGACCTGGGTGACAGGTGGATGGTGTGCCCTGTAGCACTTAGTAGATCCATCTATGCTTTGTGTCTCCTTCTTTGACAGAGGGGATCTGGACACTCTTTCTGCCCTGGGCACCCCTGATCCCCATTATCAGCAACCCTCCCAATGTCTTCCAATGGGACATGGAGCAGCTGGCCCCAGAAATTCTCAGGTATCGGTTGGTGAGGCGGGGGGATAAAGGGCAGGCCTAAGAAGTCCTAGTGGATCCAGACAACCAGGCCACCCAGAGGATGTGGATGGGAGCTTAGAAATGGGTAGTGATGTGAAGGGGGCCCTTTAATGCCCATGGCCCTCCCCAGATTCTGAGCCTCCCTTTGCTGTCTCTGAGGGAGGTAGAGGAGGTCTAGGTGGTAGTGTCTAGAGAAGGACTGGTTGGAAATTGTAAAGAATGAGACACCATAAGCCATGCGCTGATGGCTCACGCCTGTCATCCTGGCTACATGGGAGGCTGAGATCCAGAGGGTCTTGTTTCCCAGCACAAGAAGTAAAGTCCAATGAGAGTCTCATCTCCAGTCTCCAACAGGAAGTGGTACCATGGCTCAAGTGGAAGAGCACTGGCCTTCAGCAAAATTCATCATCAGGGACAGTACCCAAGCCCTAAGTTCAATCCCCTCATCCAAAAAAAAAAAAAAAAAACAAGTAAGAAACACACCCCTTGCTTGCCAGAGATGGTGAAGGAGTGGGGTTGCTGTTGTTGGGACACCAGGTTCTGGCCTCAGTGTACAGCCATTTCTACGAACTCCCCAATTTTGCCCGAGTGTGAAGTTATAGCAGGCTGGGAGTTGTCTTACTAAGAACTCCAGAAGTTGTGGCCTATCGTAGGCAGGTAGTGGGCAAATGAGAGCAGGGTTGGAGGGTAGTGTCGATTATATTCTCTCAAACCAAGGAAGAATGGCTTTGTGTACTGGTGTCAAAGTCTGAAAGTGAAGGGTTGCATGTGCTTTATGGCCTGACAAGTTGGATTTCCCCTGGTTGTAAGAACGTGGCTGAAACCAGGCACTGCCAGAGTCTCACAACTGTCATCCTAGATACTCAGGAGGCTGAGATCTGAGGATCACGGTTCAAAGCCAGCTTGGGTAGGAAAGTCTGTGAGACTTTAACTCAAGTGAAGCACCAGAAAACTGGAAGTGGTCCTATGGCTCCAGTGGTAGAGTGGACAACTTCAGGTGTAGAGCTGAGGGATGGCACGGAGGCCCAAAGTTCAAACCCATGACAGACGACCAAAAATAATGTGGCTGAGTTTTCTTCATAGCGGTGTGTACAGTAGGAAATGCCATGTTGTTTTATGAGCCATTCCAGATGTGTGAGAGGCTCAGAGTTTGTCAACATTCAGTCTGAGGATGGTAGTGCCATCTTGTCAGAGGTTGTGATGTTCAGTTGCTCAGGGACTGCTGAGGCCTTGGGCTACCCATGTGTGTGTGTGTGTGTGTGTGTGTGTGTGTGTGTGTGTGTGTGTGTGTGTGTGTGTGTGTGTACCACTTCCTGGGTGCTTGTCTGCCTCTTCCTGACCTTGGATGGTGTCCTTCCTTAATAACAACCTTGTCTTTAGTCCCCTATCATGGTCTACAATGAGTCCTAAATTGCCAGAGACCTGCATTTTCCAGCTTTTCCTTGGGACCCAAGTCTGGCTGTCCATATCTTTGTCCTCATCCAGGGGATTCTGGGTCCTCAGGGCTGGCTGGCATATGTTCTTTCCTGCCTCTGGGGGGTCAGGGTCAGTCATGCTGTGTCCTGTCCTTTTCTCAGCTGGACCCCTGGCTGCATGTTCAACTCCAGCAGGCTGGTAGTGGTGTGGGAGAAGGGTGGTTGCCAGTGGATCTTGCAACTCGACCTTGATAGCTAACTGAAGGCTCCCCTAACAAGGATAATCTGGGGCTACATGAGAGGTGAGGTCAAGGCTTGGATGTATTGTTTGATGTCTAGGAAATGTCAATATACCTTATCGTAGGCAAATCTATCTTCTGGCCCCAGCTGGGCCTCTCAGGTCCTTCTAGACATTTCCGGATGCCCAGAATACAGAGGCATATACTTTAGATTCAAGGGCCAGGGAACTGGGGGATTAGAGACTGGTATAGCCAGTACCTCAATGTTCTGGGGCAATAGTTTTGACCTGGATGAGCTGAGCTACCACTGTGGAGCAGTCCTGAGTCATAGTCACAGTAAACTCTCAAGCCAGATCATGTTGTTTCTCCCTAAGTCCTTCTTGGGCTGAGGGGTTTGGGCCATGGCAGTAAGTTCCATGGTATCTGCACCTCGATCTCAACATGGGGCTACTGGATCAAGGGATATACACTAAGGTTGCTCCTTGGTAGTCGGCTCATGATTGCAGACCTTCATCTACCCCCTTTCCCCAAGCACTGGAGAGGAAAGCAGGGCACCGAGCCCTCAGAATCCTGGGATAGCTACTGCTACAAGCAGCAGTCAGTTGGCTGTGGATTCCTGAGCCTACAAAACTTTCATGAGCCCAACTCAACACCTGCCCAAGGTCTGACTGACAAATTTGCTCTCTTGTGATACTCGTGTAACTGGGCATTATCTGTTGTAACATCTTATGCTCCTGCCCCCCTGGCTCCAAACCGTGGTCTGACACAGTGATTTACTACTCCTATCCACATTGCACCCATGACAGATGCCATTCTGATGATCTTCATGCCCCAAGGCTCGATACTTCTCTGGTACTGTGGCCTGTTGTGTAGGTAATGGCCCCCAAAAAGGCTGCTACCAAGAATTGTAGGACACCTAGATATTAGGAGACCCTCAGAGGCCCACTGGAAAGTACTCTGCCTAGAGCTACAGAGTAAGGTGCAAGCAGGCCAAGTATTGGTCATGGGGCTTGAACTCTGGGCCTGGGCGCTGTCCCCCAGCTCTTCATCTTACCACGGGAGCCACAGAGAAACTTCCGGTGTTCTGTAGGGTCCTTGGAGATCAAAGTCTCCAAGACTTTCCTGCCTCGGCTGGCCTTGAAATGTGATCCTCACATCTCAGCCTCCTGAGGCGCTAGGTGGACAGGTATGAGCCACTTGTGCCTGGATGATCTGGCCTTACACCACAGTGTACTAGGAGCTCCTGAAATCTTTTCTTTAATTTTCCTATGCTAGTATTGGGGCTTGAACTCAGGGTCTGGGCTCTGGTCTCTAAACTTTTTCCTTCATGGTTACCACTTTAACACTTGGGCCACAGCTCCATTTCTGGATTTTGGTAGTTAATCAGCAAGAAGAGTCTAACTTTATTCTACTGAGCTGGCTTGACCCTCGATCTCTATCTCAGTCTCCTGAGTAGTTAGGATTTACAGGGGTTGAGCCACTGATGGCATTGGGCTAGAAGCTTTTCTAAAATAAGAGTTCTTCCCTGCGTTTGCCCTGACTCCTCCAAGCAAAGAAGGCCTGAAGATCAGGAGCTGTGAAAACAGGTTTCCAGCCACAGGAAATGACTTTGGGTCCCTGGCGAAAAGCCAAGCTAATCTTCCCCCTGGGCGCCATTCTGGGACCTCACCCTCTGCCCTGTGACTCAAGTCAACTTTGACCCAGCCTTGAATTTCCTGCCAGACTTTTCTGAAGCCATAGAACTTTCATACCACGCACACCACGTTCTCTACCGCACACCTCAGGACCTTTGCCCATGCTATACCTTCTGCCTGAGGCTGTCTGTCTTGTACCAACATATTAGAACTACTGTGGAATTTTGGCACTGGGTATATCACTTCCTGGAGCAAGTCATTTCTTCCCTTCTCCATCTTTTTTTTTTTTTTTTTAATATTGAGTTGCTAGAGATGGAACTTGTGCAGGCCGACTGGCAAATGCTCTATATTGGTGTGTGTGTATGTGTGTGTGTGTGTGTGTGTGTGTGTGTGTGTGTGTGTGTGTGTGTGTGTGTATGCCTGTCCAGGGGTTTGAATTCAGGGCCTGGATGCTATCCTATCCTCCAGGCTAGCAGTGTACTACTTGAACCACAGCTGTACATGTAACTTTTTGGGTGTTTAATTGGAAAAAAATTCTCATATTGACTTTCCTGCTTGCAATTAGGATCTTCAGATCTCATACTCCTGAGTAGATTACAGGGGTGAGCCACGAGCACCTGCCCTCTACCCTCTGTCTTACCTATAACCTCGTCCCTCCTCTGAGTTCCAGTATAATATGTCTCACCAGGCTCAATTTTTTTGCCAGTCTTGGGGCTTGAACTCAAAGCTCATACTTGGGAGAGACTGTAAACATGTGAAGACTGTGACAAATGCTGCACTTAATTATGTATCATGTTTCAACACTTAATAAAATGTTAATTAAAATGAGTCAATGCCCTAAATTATTGTGTATAATTTTATAATAGCTGTGCAAAATAAAATATTACGTGTATAATAATACTAAATACAATATCAAAAATTAATCAAAGAAAAACAAAATACAAAATCAATAATAAAAATCATAATATGAAATTAACATGCATATGTAAGTATATATTATGTATTAAACATGTATAGAAATATTTCTTCCTTTGCAGGGCTTACATTCAGGTCCTGGGAACTCTAGAACTCTATCCTGAATTTCTTTCCCTCAAGGACAGTGAGCTACGCACTCACCCATGATGCAAAAGAGGTACCTGGACGGTGAGCTTAAAAACTTGCAATGGCAGAAATACTGGCTCCTGTTCCACGACAGTGACTTAATTTTTTTAATGGAAGCAGTTATGTTTATTCAGTTCCATACTGAACTTAAAAAAAGCAGTGTAGAGTTTTGTACAGCTATTCAAACATCCTTCCCTTATCTGCAAAGTGCTTCTCTGAAAACTACATTGTGTCTTTTTTTGTTGTTTTTTATTGTAAAAATGTTCTACAGAGGGGTTACAGTTCCAGGAGCAAGGTAATGAGTACATTTCCTATTGAGCATTGTTTACTCCTATTGTGTTTTCCCCCTACCATCCCTCCCCTCCCATCTCCACAACTACCTCCCCCTGCCGAGGTCAGAGACTTAGTTTTTCATTTTTGGTTGGCACGAGTTTGAACTCAAGGAATGGCAACTCTTTGCTCACATTGCTACAGATTTACCAAGACCCTGAGTTCAAATCCCAGGCTAGGAAAGAAAACTGGCAAAAATTCCAAACCAGGGAGCTTCATTTTTTAAAATTTAGTTAAATAGTTAATTTTTTATATGTTCTTGTTTTCTATTTTTTTGGCCAAGCATGGGACTTGAACTCAGGTCGTGGAAACTCTGCTTCAGCTTCGATCTCACTTGGCTGGGGTGCACTCATTGGACCCATAGCTGATCATGAGATCCTTGGGCCAGAGGCCTTTCAGGAAGAAAACAAAGTTGGAAAGCACCAAAATGGTGAGCTGCAGAGAGCTTGGGTTTTATTATTTTTTTTTTCTTTGCACAGTGACCATCCTGGGTCTGAATGACAAAACTGCAAAGTGGACCTGACCTGCCATTGCTGGTGGCTTGTGGGCCATCAGTGAAGCCATAGGCCAACCTATCAACATAGGCCCTGTGTTCAAATCCTAGTCCTGACACCAATAACAGGAGATCACAAGAGACTCATTTCTATGCATAGGAATACCGATTTAAAGAGTAGTTTATGCATGGGCCTACTCTAATATTGTATGCAATAAACCTAGAGTGCTGGTTGATCTTCATTAGTAGTTTATTATGTGTGAAAAGAATAATATTCCTTCAATGGTCATATAATAAATACCTAAGAGTTGGTAGGAACATAGTAGGTGTCCTTCTATCATAGATAGACGGCCATGGAACTCTTTACCAATATATATTTATTTGTATACCTCCGTCTGCCTATCCATGTTTTGCTTTTTGGCCAAACCTGAGGGTCGATTTCAGAGCCTGGGAACCACCTGACATCTTCATTGGCTAGAGGCTACCATGCTCAAACTCACTCAATCATGAATTGGGCCTCCTAGGCACTAAGTTCAGATCCTGGGACTGCCAGGCATGATGGAGAAGACATCTAACATCTGGATGTTATGTGATAGGATGTGAACAATGTAATAAATTGTATAGGTGTCATCAGAGTCAATAAAATAAATTATAAATAAATGAATGAAACAAGAAATAAAATAAATAACCACACCAAATACAATATGGACTGAACATCTGTACGGAAGTATAAATCACTTTGAAAATATATATAAGGAGGGCTGGGAAGGTGGCACAATGGTAGAGCTCTTGCCTTGCATGCATGAGGCCCCGGGCCCGTTTCCTCAGCACCACATAAGCAGAAAAAAAAGCCGGCAATGGCGCTGTGTCTCATGTGGTAGAGCACTAGCCTTGATGTGCAGAGCTGAGGGACAGCACCCAGGCCCAGAGTTCAGGCCCACGAGTGGACCAAAAAATAAAGTATATAAGGAGGATCTTTTCCAGGCCTGAGGTTTGAATTCAGCCCCCCTATGAGGAGGGAACTGCGGGAGATCCTGAGATACTCGTTTGTGAACCTGGGATGAGTCATGGAATGTGATCGAACTCATCCATGAATGAGTAATTTGTGCATGATGTAAGTAGGAAATGATAGGCAAGACTCATGGGGTATCGATTATTTGTATAGAACAGTTGATGAAGCATGACAATAATCATCACAGTCATGAAATGGAGGCATCAGGAAAGATGCAAGAATCGGTAGTCACATAGATTGGATTCCACCACAGGTTACCACTCTCCTATTCTATACAAATGTGTACTTATTTGCATACTACCTTCACCTTATATGAATGGATGACTGTTGTGCTCCCCGCTCTCCCCTTGTGGGCGGGGGCTCATTCGTAGGTCCTTGGAATGGCTTACCTCCTTCGTGGCTCAAAGGCTGGTGTGCTCGCTGGTGTGCTCATGTGGACCCATTCACCACTTGGTCCTGCTAGGTCTCGAGTTCAGATTCCCCGCCCTGCCAAAAGATTCATCTTGATGTCAGAAGTCAATCGTTGCACCTGTTTTCTTTCCTGTGCAAGTCCTGGATCTCAGCAAGGGTGAAGAATGCATGGGCCACCCTGTAGTCATGGGAATAAGTTATCCATGTCAGCCCAATTATACCTGTCATCATATACTCAAGAAAATACATAATGCACCCATGAATAGCATACAAAATAAAGAGAATAACTACACTCAATGCACGATGCAGTCCACACACGGATGTGAATATACATCCCAGGTTTTAATGATCATTGAGGACTATTTTTGCCTTCCTGGGGCTCGATCTCAGATCCTGGGAATGGCCCAGCTCCTTAGTGGCTCACAGTCGAGTGTAATCATGTGGACCCATTGGGCAGTTGGGCCTCCTAGGCCCCAAGTTTGAATCATAGCACCGACAAAAATTCACCCTGATGTGAGAAGCCAGTCATTGCACCTGTTTTCCTGTACTGTGCAAGTTCTGGGTCTCAGCTAGGAAGGAGAATGTATACGCAACTCTATACTCATGGGAATAGGTTGTCATCCAGTTCACCACAGTTATATCTGTCATCCTATACTCAAGGAAATACACAATACATCAATGAACAAGACACAAAACAAAGAGAAAGACTACAGCAAAGGCAAGATGCCTCCCACTCATGTTTGGAAATATCGATCCTCTATTTAATTATGAGTTTATAACTATATTGGCCCCCACCAGGGCTCCATCTCAGGTCCCAGGAATGGCCTAGTTCCTAAGTGGCTCACAGCCTGGTGTGCTCACCATGACCCATTCACCAATTGGGCCTGCTAGGCTTTGAGTTCAAATTCCTGCACTACCAAAAGATTCATTCTGATGTCAGAAGCTTATGGTGGCACATGTTTTCCTCTCCTGGGAATGTCCCGGGTCTCATTGAGGATGGAGAATGCTATATAGGCAACTCTTAGCCATGGGAATAGGTTGTCATACATGTCAGCACAGTTATTTCTGTCACCATATGCAATAAAATACACAATACATCCATGAATAAGACACAAAATAGAAAGAATAAGTACACTGAATGCAAGATGCATACCACATCTGTAGTTAAAGAGAAATCCTATATTTAAAAAAGGTGGACTTGCTATTTTGTCCAGTGCTGGGGCTTCAAATCATGCCCTGCATCAGGCCTGACATTCTAGTCTTCAAAGATGGTAAGCTTCCCCTTCCCCCACAGTGCAACAGAGTTACCCAGACCCGAGCTCAAATCCCAGCACTGACAAAAGATTCATCCTGATGTCAGAAGCCAGTCGTTGTGCCTTTTATCCTCTCCTGTAAAATTCCTGGGTCTCTAATATGATGGAGAATGCATAGACAACCCTATAACCATGGGAACAAGTTGTTATCCATGTCAGCACAGTTATACCTGTCACCAAACTTATTAAAATACACAATACCTCCATGAAATAGAGACAAAATAAGGAGGATAATTGCACTGAACACAAGATGCTGTCCACACATATTTATCATTATAGATCCTATGTTTAAATTATGAATTTATGACTATAGTGGACCATCCTGGGGATCAATGTCAGATTATGGGATTGGCCACACAACTTAGTTGCTCACTGGTTCGTATGATCACCTTGACTGATGGGCCAATTGGTTTTGCTCTGCACTGAGGTCAGATCCCAGCACTACCAACAAGTGGATCATGGAGTAAAAAGGAGAGTTTGAAACTTTTTTCCCTTTTCTCTGAGAATCCTGGTGGTCAGGCATGATGGAGAACATTTCTACAAATCTAGATGTTCTGTGATAGGTTGTCATCAATGTAATAAACAGAATGGGTTTCATCATAGTAAAATCAATGGTAAATAAATGAATAAAACAAAAGATACAAGGAACAACCACACCAAACATGTATAGACTAAACATCCATAAGTAAGTATAAATCCTATGTTTACAATATATATAAATAGTATGTATTTCAGGGCTGGGTCTTGAATTCAGGACTCGTGAACAGGCCTGACTTTTTATCTTCATGTAAGGTGATCTTCCGTTTTATTCACATTGCTGCAGATTTACCCAGATCCTGATTTCAAATCCAAAGCCTGTAAGAATAAACTGTGTGAATTGCAAGTCAGGGAGCTAATTTTTTTCTCAGCAAAGGACTTGAACTCAGGTCTTGGCAAGTCTGCCTCAGCTTCGATCACCCTAGGATGGGGTGAAGCCACTGGACATGCAGGTGCTCCTGTGATCCTAGAACCCTAGGTTTTGCAGGGAAGACAATGCACAGAAAAAATGTGGTCTTTTATGTTTTATTCCTTTGCACAGTGACCCTTCTGGTTCTGAACGACACTGTTGCAAATGGTACTTCACCTTGCATTGCTGAAGGCTGACAGACTATCAGGGAAGCCATAGGCCCATGTGGCAACATAGGCCCTCATTTCGAATCCCCGTCCTGACAGCAACCAGTGGCAAGAGATACTAAGAAACTGGTTCCCAACCAATGGAATAACACTGGAATTTTGCCAGTGTCACAGTTGAATGAGTTCATTGTGCATGATGATCCTATAAAATTAAACAGCATCATTTAAGAAGGTTAGTTGATTTTAGTTAATATTTATGAAGCATTAAAAGAATATTATTACTTACAGGAACACAATAATTTCAGGACACTGAGTGCTTTCATTAATAATTTAAGGATTTAAACAATAACATTAATTACATGGACACATAATGAATACTGAGGAATTGGTAGGAATATAGTCTATATAACTGAATAATGTATAGACATCTCTGGCACTCCATAAAGATATATATTTATTGGCATACTGCCATCTGCATGTGAATCTGTTTTTATTTTGTTAACTCCTGGGGCTCATTCTTAGGTCCTGGGAACATCCTGTCAGCTCAAATTGCCCCAGGATGGCCTGTTGACACTCACCCATTCTCCTTGCTTCACAAGATTCTGGCCACACCACCATTCTTTCTTGTTTCTTTCTGACCAATGGGATACAAGAATGCTGGCCACGCCCACATTTCATTGCTGCCAGGTAACACTTTTATTCCCCATTACTTTACACCACTACCAGTAGTTGAGGAAGGTAGAGGTGGCTGAGTGGTGCAGAAGAGACTTGAGGTGACTTTGGAGTATAGTAGGAAATTAATGCCCCTACCCCACCCGTCCCTTTCCCTCCCTTCATGTGGTGCTTGGTTTCAAAACTCAGGCACTGGTGTGCTGCCAGCCGTCCTAAATCCCCGACCTGGTCCCTGCCCCTAGTCTTTTGCTCTGGGCCCATATGTCTGCATTGCTGCTGCCATCTCTGCTGCCCCACTTGGAGCAGCTGGCAACAGCTTTTCTCAGCATCACAGGTGAGTAGCCACCCCAACACCAACTCAACCCTGGTCAAACATCCTTCTGGGGGCACCATGACCCCCCTAGTTGTTTCCTCTCCCCGGCTCTGATGATCCATCTTTCTGTCTTGAGCATTTCTGAGATAGAAACTAAATATATGCTCAGGCTGGGCTGGATCGCGGTACTCCTCTGAAAGATATGCTCCACCAAGCCTGGTCCTCTGTAGTTGGGATGGTAGACTTGGGGCACCATGCTCAGTAGTTGGTTTAGAAGGATTATCCCAAACTCAGTCCATAGCAGTGAATTCTTGACCACACGTGAAGTTCTTGGTAGGGCTTCAACCATTGGACCTCATTATCCTCACAGGATAGTTGTGAGGAAACAAGGGATTTATACAGAGAGATCTCTGGAGAATGGCTAGGCAGAGAGGGAGCAGCCTTCAGATAAGGTTTTGGCAATTCTGTGAGTATATGACAGAAAGATACCAGAAAGGGCTCAGGTGGGGCCTGTTATTAATCATTGAACAGGTGTGGGATTATGAACCGAAACATGGCTCTCTTTCATTATTACACTATCCCCATGAGGAAGGAGATCCTTCACTTTGTTCAGTTTTGCAGCTGGGGAAACAGAGGCACAGAGAAGCCAAGTGACCTACTTATGACCTCAAGTTCACAGGAAGCTCGGCCTGACTTCTCTTCTATGCTCCCTAGGACAATGGGTGCTATTCCATCCACTTCTTGTGGTGGGAAGTCCACTTCTTTTGAGTCGTGGGTCTTGAACTCTAGGATTGAGCACTGTTCCCGAGCTCCTCAGCTCAAGGCTAGCACTCTATCACTTGAGCCCACAGTGCCCCTTTCAGTTTTCTGGTGGCTCTTTGAGATAAGATTCTCACAGACGTTCCTGCCTGGGCTATCTATGAACCATGATCCTCATATCTCAGCTTCCTGTTTAGTCAGTATTAGAGTTCTAAGCCACTGGCACCAGATTTAACTCTAATTCTGGTTTTCTCTCTCTGTCCGTCTGTCCGTCCGTCTGTCCGTCCGTCTGTCTGTCTGTCTGTCTGTCTGTGTCTGGCTCTCTCTCTCTCTCTCTCTCTCTCTCTCTGTCTCTCTCTCTCCCTCAGGAGCTGTTTGAATGGGTGCTGTTTGAATGGTAGGAGGTGGCCCAATGTCCCCAGGTGGCTGGAACCCAAGATCACCTACTCATTCTGGAGGTGGGCACTGGGTCAGGAGCTGTCTCACTCAGCGTGTTGGTACATCTCCATGAGTTAAGCCCTCTGTGCTCTTGCTAGACTGTGAGGGTTATTCATTTTCCATGTAGCCTTACTGGATTTATTTTATTGTATTCTTTTTTACATCATTTTCTAGCATCTGGCCAATATTACGGTACATAGTTATGGAATGAAAATGTAATGTTAAATTAAGAAAGTCATTTAGGGCTCTTGGAATATGGCTTCATGATAAGGTGATTGCCTAGCATACATGAAACCCTAAGTTCAATTCCTCGGTACCACATAAACAGAAAAACACTGGAAGTGGTGCCATGCCTCAAGTGGTAGAGTGATAGAGTTGAGCAAAAAAAAAAAAAAAAAAAATCAGGAATTATTCCTTAGTCCTGAATTTAAGCCCCTTAACTAGCAAAGGAAAACAAAACAAAACAAAACAAACAAAACAAAACAAAACCAAAAAACATTTAGTTAGTAAATAAAAAGTAAAGAACCCATACTTGGAATATATAAATGCTCCTACCATACTGACACCTGACAGTAGTCCCTAATTCATGTACTTTACTTATATTAGGATATTGTGTTGAAAAAAAGTTTTGTTCATTAGGTCACAGCAATTAATGGCTTGAATGTGCTTAGATGTCAGGTGAAGATTAATTCTGGAAATTCAAAGATTCCAGGTTTTTAAATGGTCACTGCTAATCACAATGACAAGGGTAGTCTAAGTGAGATTTGGCACCAAAATGGCAGAGGCAAATTAACAGTTGTCACAGAAGAAAAGGAATAACTCCAGAGTTAATGAATAAATGACAGTAACTGAGATATACCAGAAATTGTTTTAGAGAACCATTTTTGGTTATTGAACAAGTAGTTATCAACAAGTCTTATTACTCATTGCCTTTAGCATTCTAAATCTCTTAGGCTACTTCTTAATTTCAGTATAATAAATGTATCTCCTTCTGTGTTGTTCTTTCATAGCTTATCTTTTTTGCTTTCTAAAAATCTGTCTTTCTATATTTCTCTATGAACATTTCCTGATACTAAATACACCTACAAAGATGGCAGAGGATGCTAAAGTAAGGGTCCCATAGCTCATGAGTCATTAATGAAACAACATGGAAAGGAGGACATATTTATTGCTACTTCAAATTTTCTGAAAAGCTGCAATGCCATCATTTGATTCAAATTTCTATTATTTGTCTACATAGTGTCATTCAGTGCATGTAAGCACAAATATGAGCTGGGTGCTGGTGGTTCACGCCTGTAATCCTAGCTGTTAAGGAGACCAGAGGATTGTGGTTCAAAGCCAGCCTGGTCAGGAATGTCCATGAGACCCTTAAATTCAATTAACCACGAGAAACCCAGAAGTGGTGCTGTAGCTTAAGCAGTAGAGTGCTCAACTTGAGCTGAACAGCTGAGGGAGTGCACCCAGGATAAGAGTTCAAGCCCCACAACCAACAAAAAGTGCAATTATAGCCTTAAGTTTCCCGAAAAAGAAGGACAAGATCAATATTCTTCCCAAGCAGAAAAAATAATTTCAAAATGATTCAGTGCACCTACTTGTACTGAGTTATTTAATTTAAAAATTGACAAACATTAGCTTTACAATAAACTTCATCTAATATTTCTTGTTTCAAAAGAGAAGTCTATACAGTTGATGTCACTTAGCTTTCTTATTACTTAATTCAAAGCCAAACCAGGAAGGAGAGTCTGTCAAACTCTTATAGCAAATTGAACACCAAAAATCCAGAAGTGGAGTTTTGGCTCAAGCAGTAGAGCATTAGCTTTGGGGGCAGGTGGGCAGGAAAGACAACTGTTCAGGTACATGATCCAGCCTCTGGGTACAAGCCCCAGAACCAGCACAAACTAAACAAACAAGCAAATAAAAATCACAGATATTTCTTTGGGACCCTCCCTAAAGGAGTACTGGTCTGAGAAGAGCCTCATTTTGCTGATCATACTCACTGGAATCTGCTTTTTTGGAATCCTTATTGCTCTGGAGAACGCAGGACCAGTCCAAAGGAATTGATAACTGACTCCTGCATTAAGAGAATCATCTCAGGGGTGAAATATCCATCCATACGACACTTTAAAACTTCCATGTCTTTGTTCCTTTGCAGGAGAACACATTTAAATCAACGTTATTTCCTTTTGTTCTATGCTGGCATTCTAATGGTACATTATTTCCTTTTGAAATACTTTCAACTAGAAGTTTACAGAAAAATTTTATACGAGTAAAGAACACACTCGAAAAAGCCAGGGACAGAGTTTCCTTCAAGCCTTGGGATACTTTTCTTGTACTCTAAAAAGGAAAGCACAAGGAAACTTGAACTTTGTTATTCCTCTATGTTCCATTCCTCTCCTGGGGTCAGTTTCCACATCCAGTAACAGTTACTTCCAGTAACAATCAATGGTGCTGCTTGAGGTATAATGAACGTTTTCTGGCTTCACTGAAATCACACTATGACACCTTTGGCCTGAGGTAACACGTGTTTCAGAGTCAACTTAGTAAAGAGAATATATGAAATTTATATTGCTTATTAATACATTATACATGAGTACATTGAGTTCAAACTTTGTAAGTTCTCTGTAAATTGAAGCGAATTTTAAATGGGAAGAAGGTTCTCAGAACATTGTTTTTGTGAGTGTATGTGCTGTTCATTATTTCCCAAGTGGACATGAGCTAACAGTAAGAGAAACAATAGCAATAATAGGAGAAAGAGAAGTTCTGTGTTTAAGTATAAGGGTTCAATACAATATAGAAGACTACAAATAAGACAACATTGAAACAATAAAGCCAATTCCAGTATGTAGATTTATGGGAGTGATATACAGAAAGCAAGACTCATACGTGGAACATGAAGTATGAGGCCAATCTCATTCTAAATCATGCTTGGTAATCATGCAACTTGGTAGAAAGTAGAATGGAAGAATAATCCTGTTTCCAAAGCAAGTCAGATATAAGAGCATGGATTTCACTGGAAAAAAATGTTCATCTTGTGAGAGCAGGGATTATACTAGCAATGAACTGGTGGCTAAGATCACATTTCTTTTATTTTTTCTTTACTTATATATGTATATTTTTTGTTGGCAGTGGTCTTGGCACTTGAACTCTGGGCCTGTGAGCTGTCTCTGTACTATTCAGCTCAAGGCTAATGCTCTACCACTTCATCCACAGTGCCATTTCCAGTTTTCTTTTAGTTAATTGGAGAAAAGAGTCTCTGGGCCTTTCCTACCTGGCCTGGCTTTGAACCCCAATCCTCATATCTCACCACAACCCAGCTTACAATCACATTTTTAACAGTGTACACTCAGGATATGTAATGTGTGTGTTCATTTATATTTATAAGAATTCTTGTGCTAGGGGCTGGGAAGGTGGCTCAGTGGTAGAGTGCTTGCCTTGCATGAATGAGGCCTGGGTTCGATTCCTCAGCACCACATAAGCAAAAAAGAAAAAAGCCGAAAGTGGTGCTGTGACTCAAGTGGTAGAGCGCTAGCCTTGAGCTGAAGAGCTGAGGGACAGCGCCCAGGCCAAGAGTTCAGGTCCCATGACCGGACCACCCACCAAACAACAACAACAAAAAAGAATACTTCAGTTAAAAATCTAGGCTACAGCTTAGACATTACCCTCACAAAAATATTTGTAGTTTTTTTTGGGGGGGGTCCGGTCATGGGGCCTGAACTCTGGGCCTGGGCGCTGTCCCTCAGCTCTTCAGCTGAAGGCTAGTGCTCTATCACTGGAGCCACAGTGCCACTTCCGGCTTTTTTCTTTTTGCTTATGTGGTGCTGAGGAATCGAACCCAGGGCCTCAGGCATGCAAGGCAAGTGCTCTACCACTGAGCCACCTTCCCAGCCCCAAAATATTTGTAGTTTAAAAGTTGATACTCCTGGAGAAATAAAACCTAAGAATGTAAAGGAGTCTGGGAAGTTAAGTTTGCATCCAGCCTGGGCAGAACACTCTTTGCAACAGTACATATAATAAAGCAGCCAAACCTGGACTGGAAGATGGCTCAGGTGATGGAACATCAGTTATGAGCAAGATTGCTGAATAAGAGCTTGAGGATTTTGCATACATACATACAAACATACACATACACACAGAGGCACTTATATGTGCACACACAAATACACAAATGAAACAACTCTCAGAATGTGTAGAAAAGTTAGAAAACAACAGAATATATAGCCTGAAGAAAACTAGAATCAAGTGATAATTTTTAATATTAGAAAGTCCTCAAGTGAACTTCCTTCAATAAAGTTTTACAATATTACATAGGTAGTGACCAGAGATAGTAAGAGAGTCAATTAATCATTATTAAAAGGATTGCATCCATGGAGGAATGAATCAGAGACCCCTCAGGTGCATCTGAAAATATTCATATCCTGTGTCAAATGTTAGAACATCTTTGAAAATAGTAGATAAACAGTCTGAAAGTCACTCTGGTGTATAATATCCCTGGAGAAGTTCAGAATTGGTAGTCTGTATCTAGATTAAATAAACTAAGAAACTATGGCAGGACAATGTGATACAAGCCTAGAATTCTAGCACTGAGATTAAGACAGGAGATTAGAGACTGGAATCACATAGTGATAACTTCCCTGGACCAGGTAGTATACTTTTGTCTTAATAAAACAAAACAAACAAGAAAGGAATACATAGTTGGAAGTTTGGGCTAATTTTGTCATTATGTTTTGAGAAGTCAAATTTCCTGTTGAAATGCAACTCATACTTAATCTTCACTTGTGTTTTAAATTCTCTCTTCGTTACAGAACATTCCCAGATGCAAAATGACTCATGATTGCCATCCAAAATTTGAAAAAGTAAGTAATCATCATTCTGTTGTATCCCAAAGAAATGATGAAGGATTATAAAAACTTAAGCTTGGAAAAATAGCAATTCATCTAATAATAATTCATCTAAAAATAACATTCATCTAATGTAGGATTATGAGGATCTTGCTAAATTAGAATTTAGATTTAAAATAAATATTTTGATTTTGTTTGTAATTTCATATTCTATAGGATACTACAAAATTCGTTTTAAGTAGAGGGTTTAATTGACAAATTCACGAATGATTTTGCATTCTACTTGCCTAGAATATTCTTTCAAGAGAGTTATAATTAGAATTTAGTTAATAGATAATTAAAATAGTTCATGTATAAAATGATAATGTGAATGTTGGAGACAGAGTTGCCAAAAATTGATGATATTAATTTATAAATTATAATAAGAGCAATTTTTTGAGGATTTGGTATAACAAGGTATGAAGAGAATAATCGTGTGACATCTTCTTTCTTCTACCTGTATGTAACACAGGAAGCAATTTCCTTAATTATTTGCCACTGTATACAATGAGAAAAATGTTAGGATTGGGGTTTGTTTTTATTTTTGTTTTTGTTTTATTTGTTTGTCCTAGGGCTTGAACTCTGGGCCTGGACACTGTCTCTGAGCCTGTTTATGCTCAAGGCTCGTGCTCTACCACTTCAACCTCAATGCCACTTGTGTCTGATTTTTGCTGATAAGTTTATTGGAGATAAGAATCTAGGGAATCTTCCTGCCTCGGTGAGCTTTGAACTGTAATCTTCTGATCTTAGCATCCACAATTTGTATGATAGTTAAAAAAGTATAAATATAAATAATATTTGCAAGTGTTCCAATCTCAAGTATACCAGTGGTGGGAAAATGATGCAAACCAGTTTATTGTGGTGTTCTTTCCAGAACATGTATGGCATCACATTAGCAGAGTTGCATTTTTTCACAATAGAGATAAGCTATTCATGATGTGAATTAAGAGAAGTTTGAGGTGCACCCTAAAAGTTCTAAACTGTTGGGCTAGGATGTCTCTACATCATAAATATTGGGATTGGTGGTCATAAAAATAATAGCTTACTGTGATAAAAAATTGCTTACTCTTGAAGAATTATTACCGTTGCTAATTAGTTTTATCTTCTACCAGAATGTACTTATTTTTGTGTTGAATCTCAATCTGTAACACCCCATTTGAAAATGCATCTATTGCAGAATTACATACCATGCAAGCCGGTACTGTTTTGAATCTCTCAGGTATGGAATCTTCCGGAATTGAAATGAGTAGTTATTAGTCATTGGAATGTTGAAGAACACATATATCCTGTCTTTTTAACTGCTTATTTACTTTTAAAAGTTATAGGTTTCCATAGAATTAAACTGTTTTCGCTTTTAATATGAGAAAGTACTATGTTCTTTTTTCAAAATATTGGTAAGTATATTGTGAAAATATTGTCTAGTCAGATAGCATTCAAGTTGATGGTCCTCTGATTAAAAAGGGATAATTACTTCAAATTAGATGCCAAAAAATATTGATTTTTCAAAAGTTACTACATAAAGAATAATATTTACTATACCAATACAGTTTAATTTTATTTCATGCAGCTTATTTTTAAAATTTAATTTTATTGTCAAAGTGATGTACAGTGGGGTTACAGCAATTTTAAGGTAGTGAATACATAACTTTCCAAACTTGTTACTCCATCCCTCATTTTCTTCAGTTATCCTTCACCCCAATACCCCTCACAAGTAGTAATGTACATTTCCAACATATTGTCTTGTGAGTATTACTATTGCATTGGTTTGTCCTTTGTCTCACCATTTTGTTGTTCCTCTTCCCTTCCCTCATTAAGGTAAATATATACACAATACACAGGCTACCAAAATCAAATACAGCAGGGAATAAAGCATAGGGGAAAAAACCAAAAGAAAATAGAAATCATATAGTACATTAAAAACAACAACCACAAATAATACTCTCTGTTTCCATATCTTGGAGTTCATTTTGCTCAGAATCAGATTATAAGGTTATATATATGCATAACATAGCCACTGGAAAATAATAGTTTCATGGACACTATATCATGAAAACAACATGTTAACTGTTTTTGATGGTAAAGGAGGAGTTAGGATTGGTGAATTCGCGGTTCTAATAAAGGAATTTCAAAAGAGTTTTAAAATTATAACAGGTAAATTTTAATTTGTTCAAACTTTTTAACAACTTAGCTATTATGAAAATTTAAAATTGCCTGGGAAAATAGGCTTTCATGCAAAGTAATCCATGGAGACTTAGCTGACAGGGAACAATGTGGGTGAAGATGGCTCAGTTTCACACTAAAAAAACAAACCTCAGAAACCTTGCTGTAAATCCTGTAGGTTCCTTTGAGAATTGTCCTTACCCAGGAAATCTACTCTTACTGTGTGAAACAAGGTTGTAGTGGAATTTAAATTCAAACTTCTTTAAAAAAAAAAAAAAAGACATCAAAATTTGTGACGACTTTAATTACCAAACAGTAATTCTCTGAAAAAGATAATTTGGGTCAAAATATTTAGGGAGAAAGTGCCCTCAACAATGAAAGAAGGTATTGGGTTTACACTTTTCTATTTGTAATACTTTCCACAATGCCTTTGCACATGAAGCCCTGAACCACAGAAGAAAATCTGATTGGATACTTGAAACCAATGATTTCACATTTCTTAGTAGCTCACAAAATATAATATCCTTATTAACATGAGATAGAGAAGACTTTTCTTATTACATAAGCCAAAAAGTTTTGGGATCAGAAAAGAATTGAGCAAATTGAAAAGGCAAGAAAACGCGTACTTAGAAGCCCTAGCTAAGCATATTGGCTTCAGCAGTGGAGGGAGGCCAAACTACTTGATATACATTGTCTTAATATTTTTGCTACCTAAAGTGATTTTACAGAGCCTATTTAGATCACTACAATGCAGAACAGATTGAATGAAGACATGAAAATAAATTCCACATCCAATAAAAAGAGTTGTAAAAGGAAAACCATGAAGATGTAGTGTGGGTAGAGCCTGTCAGATCTGGTTGAGTCAGCTAGAGTAGCAGTTGAATCACACTTTTTGCTCATAGAGACATGATCCACAGGCATGTCTGCCTAGCTTGCCATCCATGAACTGTCCATACTCCGTACATTCCCCCAGGGGACCAATCTGTGCCTGTCACCAAGCAGTGCTCATCACAAGTGCCTTACAGCAACTCTCTGCTAAGTAATTGGCTGGGAAGGACTCAGGAGGTTGGGAAAGCTGGGGCTTTAAAATCACCCCCTTGTGCAGAAATAAACCAGACCTGCTTAAGCCTGTTCTCCCAACGTGTGTTGTTGTGTGCTTCGTTCACACTTACCTCCTGCCAGAGACTAGCCCTACAAGTGGTGCCTAACGACAGGCTTGATTGCTTTTGGCAGATAGATGGTCTAGGGTCTAGTGCAAGGTTAGTGCCTCTATGGGTAACCTTCCCCCACAGTAGGAGAGCCTCAATCACGAGCACTTGTTGCCCTGTTCTGGAGTAGGCAGATAAAAGTATCACAAAAGGAAGCTAGTTTAATATGGGAAATAGTGAGTGAATTGTGTCCCTGGATTGACACCGGGGACATTTGGGATCCAGACAGGTGGACCCATGTCCTTCAGACAGCTCATAAAAAGGAAGTCCGTGAAGGCGCTGAGCTGCCCCTAATCTTTTACCCCATCATAGTAGGTATTCAAGCCTGTCTATCAGGGAAAGAAGAAGGGGAAACTCTGGAGGCATTTAACACCTCGCTGCAAGAAGAAACAACAAAAGGAAAATGGCAAAGCTGCTCAAGCACTCCCATCTTCTTGTGATACAGCAAACAATTCCAGCAAGAACACAGATAACCAACAACTTCCACTATCAAGTGACACAGGGGGCTGGCCAGCTATGCTTGTAAAACCGCCTCCCCCACACTATCAGTCCCAGGAAGCCTGCCCAATCACTTCTTTTTGCTGTTTAGGCCAGCCTGGGAACTCCCCTCAGAAAACTTTGTATACTTGGGCAGAGATATCCAACTTTGCCCAGGAACAAAAACCCATTGTTCCCCATGTAATACAACAGTTGTTCATGGGCCCCACAACTATCGTGGCAACAACAGCCAACCCTATAAATGAACCCCAGTTCATATTCCCAGTAAACGTCCACCGAACCTCTGTATGACCTAACCAATGGTACCCCCATGACCCAAAAGTACTTGACAAATACTGGGCCGCTGTCAGGGAAGATGGGTTACAGTCCCTGAATGCTCAACAGATGCTTGAAACCCTTAGCATTGATCTTAACTGCCCCATGATTGGAAGAGTTTAATGAACACAGCATTATCTTCAGGGTCTTCCTTTTATGGAAGGCTGCTTTTTCTGATGAATGTGAACAACAAAGCACACAAAATATCACTACCAGAGGGCAGGATGCCTCCATGGGGGACCTTGATTGTTTAAAAGGTGAGGCAGCTTATGCGTCTCCTGCCGCACAAGCAGTAGCACCTCCACAGTACTTTGACCAAGTACGCCTCTGTGCGTTGAGGGTTGTCTCCTCAGTGCCTTCTAAAGAAGGGGACAAACAATTAAAACCCCTCATACAACGTCCCAATGATCTTTTCACTGACTTCGTGGCCTTTGTTCAAGAAACAGTGGCCTGGAAAGTATCCCATGCTGGAGCCTGAGATGTGCTAATCAAGAGGCTAATATGGGAAGGGGCTACACAGGAATGCAGAAAAGCCATTGCCCCTGAACGAAATATGGAGATCACTGATTGCATCCTATCCACCAAAGATTTGGGGTCATCAACTCATGCTGAGTATCCTTGCACCTCCTTTAGCCTCTATGACTGCCAGTGCTCGCGCGCCCCCTAATGGCAGAATGGGAAATCGACCTTGTTGGGGATGTGGCAGAACTGGTCATTTTATAAAGGATTGCCCATCACTCTGGGGCTCACCCAAAAGAAAACAACCTCCTTCTGTATGTCGTAAATGCAAAAAGGGTTTTCATTGGACCTCTGAATGCTCCTCTACGACTCAGCCTTTCAACTAAATAAGCGGCAGTCCTCAGCCCCGACAACAATAGGACAAAGGCAACAGCCACCACCTCAAGTGTTATGGACTACTCCTACCCAAAATGGAAAAACTAGAATGAAACTTAAAATCAATGGAACAGAATTTAAGGGCATCATTGATACAGGAGCTGACTGTACAGTCCTTAGAAAAGATGAAGTAGAAGGGTTGGGATGGAACCTAATTCCTGGCGCCTGCATACAAGGTGTCGGTGGAAAAACAGATTCCCTCCATGTCCAATGGCCTGTAAGACAAGAAAACCTCTTGTTGCCCCTGGCCTTCCATACAATCTTTGAGGAAGAGATGTCCTCACTAATATGAGTACTCTGATAACAATAGATGATACGGCTTTTTATGAATACATCATAACCGATGGAGCCGTTAATAACCCACACTACTCCCAATTCTAATGGCCACTGTTGCATGACCAGAGCCAATTCCACTCCAATGGGACACCACCAAACCTATTTGGGTCGAATAGTGGCCTATTTCCTCTGAAAAGCTCCCTCATCTCCAGGTTCTAGTGGAGGAGCAACTAAAAAAGGGACACATAGAACCTACCATCAGTCCCCACAATTCCCCATTTTTATTATCCAAAAAAGGGCTCAAGGAAAGTGGAGATTTCTCCATGATCTACATTCCATAGTCATATACAAAAGATAGGAACGCTTCAACCCGGACTCCACACACTTCTGCAATACCCAAAGATTGGCACATTGCCATTATTGACATCAAGGACTGCTTTTTTTCACCCCCCTACACCCCAAAGATAAAGAATATTTTGCCTTCTCAGTATGTGAACCTAATTGTCAACTACGTACTCACCGGTATCTATGGAAAGTTCTCCCTAAAGGTATGAAAAATAGCCTTACTATATGTCAGATATATGTTGCCCATGCTATTAGGACTTTGCTTTCCAAATGCTTTTGTGTCCATTACATGGATGACTTTTTAATAGCACATAAAGATGCTACAACCATGCAAATCTGTTTAACAGAACTCAAGGAGAACTTTACAGTGCTGGGCCTTAATATTGCCCCCGAAAAAATTCAACTCAAAGCCCCTTACGCCTATCTTGGATACCATTTAAATCAAACAATTACCCCAAATGGGTCTCATATTGTCATTAAATCCGAATATACTTTAACTGAATTACAACAATTATGTGGACATATCAACTGGTTATGCAATTTTATGTGTCTTCCCACCCAACAACTCCAACTGTTATTTCAATTGCTTCAAGGACCCTCTGACCCAACTTCCCTTCATATACTTTCACCTGATGCTCAACAAGTTTCACAAAAAGTGGCTGATTGATTATGTTCAACACCCTTGGTGTTTTTAGATACCACCCAAGAAATCAACCTAATTATATTAAATAATAATGGCCTAATGGTGGCCCTGACGCAAACCCATGGTTTTGTTACAATGGGTATACCTTGCCACTTCTCAATTACCAAAAATTAGCACATTCATTACCATGCTATGCAATCTGGCCATCAAAGGTGCGGAATGATGCCGTCAAACTTATGGCCGATTCCCTGACCATCTTACATGGCCCATTACAAAAACAATCTTTGATTTCCTAACAACCGAAGAGGCATTAGCTTTACAAGTCATCCACTACTATTTTAACATTGATAATCATATGCCCAAAAACCTCGTTTTAAAAGTTACCCAAGAACTCCCACTTTCATGGAAATGTTGTACTCGTCCCAATTTGCAACCTATACATCAAGCCATTGTACTTTTTACAGATGTTAACAAAACTGTTTATGGATTTTACAATGCCAATACTAAAACATACATGCTTCAAAAACATTCCCTGTCTGTTCAAGCTGCTGAATTACTGGCCATTTTGCTCGCCCTCACATCTTTTCCCAAAGAACCTCTTAATATTTTTTCTGATAGTTTATATACTGTACAAACTGTTGCCATTCTTCCTGGAGTTTTATTACAAGATGATGTAGCAAAAATAATGTGTAAACTACAAAATGTATTAGACAATCGTGTCCAACCCTGGTACATTCAACACATTAGATCTCATACTAACCTCCCCAGACCCCTAGCTGTTGGTAATGAAGCCATTGATCATGCTGTCACACCAACTGTACTACTCACAAATATGTGCATGGACCAGGCCCGAACGTTAGATTATCGTTTTCATTTATCGGCAGCTACTATCAAACAGTTATTTCCTGATTTAACACACCAACAATGCAAGCACATGATTCGGTCCTGCTCCTCTTGTGCAACTCTTTTACCCTTAGGATCACTTCAACCCATGGGAACAAATCCACGAGGCCTTAGACCCAATAGCACATGGCAAATGGACATAACCCATATCCCCCAATTCGGTAAACAAAAATACATCCCTGAATGCATAGATACATTCTCAGGCTTTATAACTGCTTTAGCCTTAACAGTGAAAAAAAGGCACGCTGTTAAGTCACTTCTACATGCCATTACAATTATGGAGTTCCTTGGACCCTTAAAACAGACAATGGCCCTGCTTACACCTCCAAACATTTTTGTGAATTTTGTACCTTTTGGAACATTACACCCCAGACAGGTATTCCATATAACCCACAAGAGCAAGCCATTGTTGAACACAGTCATAAAGAAATCAAGACCATTCTTTTAAAAGAAAAGGGGGAACTGGAGGGTCTAGGGCTTAAAAATCCCCAAACACAATTAAATTATTGCCTTATAGTAAAAAACTTTTTAACATTCACACCCACCACATGTGGGACCCCCCACCTCCCTGTACTGGGGACTCATGAAACACCTACTCTGGTCCCTTTGGATAGATGGAGGGACCCCATCACAAGAAAATGGGAGGGCCCTGCTCCCTTAATGGCACAAGGGACAGGATTTGCTTGTATCTTTCCAGACATGAGTGATAAACCTGTTTGGATCCCAGCTGGAGTTGTCTGACCAACCATCACCACCTAAGCAAAAGATGCGTCAGCTATGCTTGAACAGTGCGAGGAGGAGGAGACACAAACCTCGAGCTAGAGCCCATGCCAACACTTGGGGAGACCTAAAGATATTGGTTGAACAAGCCCAGGTTATGGCCCCAGACCCTGACCCGGGGCATGGTACTCTATTCCTCCTATTGTGTGCCATTATTACAGCCAATTCTCAATCTGCTGCAGGGCAGGGTAAGATAACTTTAGTGCCCAGCCCCCAAATCTTAATGATCTCAAATGCTTTCTTCCAATGGCAGGGTTGGCCTTCCTTTCTCAGCAGATGCCTTATGGCATCAAAAAACAAACCTTACTTTTAGATGGAAGGGAGCCATCTGTTTTTGTTTTTCAAACGAGATGATAAAGCAATTTGATGGCTGTACCATCCCCCTCGCAACAGTAACGCATGGGATGGGATGGTGGAACTACACAGGACCCTACCCCATTTGTCCCACTGGAAAAAAATTGTTATCAGGCTACTGACATACATTTTCATATGCAGTTGTGTCCACGCAGGGATTTTGATAGCTTTGGCACTATATGCACTCCTCTTGAGGAATTAGTGATTAGCCTTTGTGTCAATTCCTAGCAAGGCAAAGTGTTTGGGGAGCTCGCGTTGTCCCTCTACCCGGCTATATACAACCAATCTGAAAAAGATCCCAAACCTCAAAATCTAAATGAGTTTTTTGACTCTTCAGGAGGACGATTGGGAGACCGAGGAGCCACCATGCCAATCGTTTGCTCATCACATTCCTGCCTTGATTTGTCCCCTTTCCTATTGGCCAATACTCGTTGCTGTAACCAATATGGATATGACCAGGTGTCAGGAATGGTAGTGGTTAGAGCCCCATTCTTTTTTTGTCTAGGAGACAACTCTTCCACTACTTGCACTCTCAGCAATCACTGGGAACCCAATGACTCATATCCTTTTGCAGGTTTGGTACGTGTTCCCCCATTTATTGTTCTGGCTACTAATGACTCTCAGTTTTCCCAGGTTCAATTAATTCGCCCATGCACTAAAAGAGCAGTAGGATTGATCATTGCAATCGGGTCCGAAATCATCGCTACAGTGGCTTCATCTACCAGTGCTGCTATATTGCTGTCCCAAAGCGTGTCCACTCTGCAACAGATAAACCAGCTCATCCTTCAACTTTCATCCATAGAATTACAACATTTACAAGTTGCCAATCATCTTAAGGGAGGCCTCCTTGTGCTCCAACAACAAATAGTCTTGCTCCAAGAACAGATTACGTTTCTTCGATTACAACAAGGAGGACTATATAATGCAATGACTACTTCTGTCTGTCAGCTTTCCACTCCTGCACCCAATGTCACTGAACTTAGTAACTACATCAAAGGCCCTTGGTCCCTTAAGTACTTAAACTTCACCCCAAACCTGCTGCATGATGTTACCCGCCTAAACCAAACCACCATACAGCTTATTCCCACTGCATCCTTTTTAGAAGAGTGCTTAAAAAGTTACAACAATGGTTTTCGCCATCCTCTCTGGTCATCTGTGGAGGCCTTGCAATTGTAGGGCTTTCTCTCCTAGGAATTATTAAATGCTTGCACTCCCGGCAAAAACGCCTCCAACGACGGGTCACCATAATGACGGTCCTTTTAAAAGAAAAGGGGAAATTTGTGGGTAAAGCCGGTCAGATCTGGTTGAGTCAGCTAGAGTAGCTGTTGAAGCACACCTCCTGCTAATAGAGATGTGACCCACAGTCATGTCCGCCTAGCTTGCCAGCCATGAGCTATCCAAGATCCCTACATGCCCCAAGGGGACCAAACAGTGCCTGTCACCAAGCAGTGCCCATCATCAACTCCCTGCTAAGTAATTGGCTGGGAAGGACTCCGGAGGTTGGGAAAGCTGGGGCTATAAAATCCCAACCCTTGTGCAGAAATAAACCAGACATGCTTAAGTCTGTTCTCCCAACATGTGTTCCTTGTGTGCGTAGTTCATGATTACCTCATGCTGGAGATCTAGCCCTACAATGTAGCAATGGGGGAGGCCCTTATAGTCCTTCAACTTCACTAGGCTTGAAGCCAAGAATCTGTGATAAGTGGGAAATCAGGCAAGAGCTAAGAGGAGGACAGAGAAATAAGATATAGGAGCATTGTCCTTTTGTAACAGATACTGTCATCCAAGGTATGGGTGATTATACTCTATTCTTCTCCATACAACTTTTTGAGTAAATGCAAGACGGATAGAAAAATAATCTATTGAAATAATTTTGCAAAGAATAACTTCAATATTCCTGATATGGTATCTAAGGAGAATCTTAAGAGAGAAGATAAAAGTGGAGTATTCTTTGGTTTCCTCTAAGCATATTGTTAGCAAAATATATCTTTGAGGTTAGAAGTGATTGAACCAAAAATTGGTGGAGTACTGATTTTTGAGGGCACTTTAAACACAAGAAGACTTTCAAGGTAAAAGAAAAAAGAAAAAAGTATAGCTAAATATTTGTGATCACAGCTTCTTGGACTGGTATTTTGGAGACAAAGTTTTACATTAGAGATTGTCCTCATTAACATTGATGCTGGGTTTCCGTGGCACCGAAATGCAAGTGGAAAGTTTAATGGACTCGCTTGGATAAGTAAACAGCATGATAGAAAAAATGGAATATAATATTTACTGAATTATTTTGAACAATTACTTTGCCAGAACAAAGAAGGAAATATATAATGCAAATCACTTGACATAAACTTATGAATGAAAGTAGTCAATAGAAATGAGAGAAAACAGAGAGGACTGTTTCCTCTCCTGTGGAGTAATGGGTTCTTGATCTTGTTTCTTCCATTCTATCTTTACAAGCTATCAAGTATGGCTCAGGATTGGAGTATACAGTTCAGACCAAGAGAACATGCAGAAGAAAATATTTGCAGCAGATATAGGTGATTTATAACCTAAAACAATCAATTTAAATCTGTTAAAAAATCTCCTCTACCCCAAACTGCCCAATTTAAACAACTTTGTATGCTTTTCACAAGATTGTCCTTCATTAACTATTTAAAATTTTGAGAAGTCATCATCATACTCTATAGAGATTGCTGTTTGGTTGTGCTTTTTGTGTGTTTGTGTTTTTTGTTGTATTTTTTCACTGAATTACAAAAGGTTGTGCTAGTGTGTTTCAATTAAGTATGTCCATCTAATTGTCCAATGTTCCTGGATCAGAGTCACTCCTTCTATCCTTCTCAACCAACCCCTTCTACAAGATTTATTTCCGATTTACCACTTCCTTTCTCACATGTGTACATTGAGTATTCTAGCTGTACTTGAACCTTGTGCCATTTTTCATTCATTCTATGTCTTTACAATTATTCCTCTCTGGTTTCAACTTCCTGATAGTCATTCTGTTAAACTGTCTGCTCCTACTTTGAAAGGTTCATATACATTCCATGGAGTTTCAATTCTGCATATACTTAAACTGATGTCAGCTTATATTTCCATAATTCATTCATCTGAAGTAACAATTTGCAAACCTGGAGACATGAAGCACCTAGACCTGATTTTATTCCCCTCCATTTGGAAGATTAATCTGTAGTCAACAAGAAAGTTTAAAAATGGCTGAGAATGTATTCCTATGGCTTTGGAAAGTGGTTTGTGATTATTTTATTTTACATGGGATAATATTTTCTACTACCTATGAGTTTTGGAAAAAGAAGAAAACTAAAATTTACTACTGTAGAGGAATATGATAGAGAAAGAAGACATATTTTATGTTTGTCAAATCTCTGATGAGTACCCATATTCAAGACTTAAAGTCATATTTCTTACTATGTTAGATAGGGAAAACATAAAACACCATATGATAGGGCAACTATTCATGACTTTTTAAAAAGTATTTTTTATGTGATGAAATTTACTTTATTAGCTAATGTTTTGGTTTGAAATATGGGAGGCTGATCTATTTAACAAATTTTCGAAAGCACCTACTGAAAAACACAAATGGTGAGGGGTCCTATTTCTACACTTTAATGAATGGTTGAACCTGTTTGGCATTAGTGCTGGGTAAAAAAATCAACTCTATTTTAACTTGCTCCCTATACTTGAAAAACTAGTAACGTCACTAAATATCATCTACTTGTAAAGTGTTATTTTGGCAAATGTGTTTTTAAAAAGTTTATTTGAAAAGGAATATACTTTCAGGAGATTAAATGTAGGTTATCATTGGTTTGAGAATGACAACCTTTTTACACTACAGAACCAAGTTTGACTGAAGTACTAGTGTTTTGAAGCAATAAGGTTCTTCTCAATCAATGTTTTTTCTGAATTATATTTGAACTGTATGACAAATATTCCTAGCATTGGTAGATCATTTATGGATCTATCTTTCCAGGAACTATTTTTTTGGCCTGATGATGCTGGACCGAAATCATTCATTAATGATTAGAAGATGGGTATTACAAATCATTTTGTGACATTTGTGGTCTTGTTCACTCCTATGGGATGGTCATCTGAAAATAGAAAATTTGAATTACTGTACTTTCACATTTTGTGATTTCATATTGCATTTTAAGTTGCCTTGCATTTCCCAAGTGCTTACTGCTAATTCCTGCATTTTAAGGAATTGGGCCCCTGAAATATAGGAAATGAGAAATTAAGATGGGTCTTCAATTACTTTCTGTTGGTATGTTGCATGGGCCTCGGTGAGATCTCTTGCCCTAGTTATTTGATGATGCAGGTAACTGGGACCTGGGATTCTAGGACCCGTGGATCCTGTGGAAGAATAATACCTTTTAGACATCATATCAGCAAAATTTGAGTATAATCAGTAGGAATGCTTCAGAAATATGGAGAAAAACAGTTTGGGACCAGCGAGTTAAAACAATAAACAGAGCAGCAGAGTAAAATCCCTTATAGATTAAAGAAAACAACATTGGTTTTTTTACCATGTGAATTCAGAAACCAAGAACAATTAGAAGGTATCACAAGTTTACACTGAAAACATTGCATTGATACTTTTTATATTCTAATATATATTCTAATCCTGATTATTTATATTCCAATCTATTTATTGTAATAAATATCAATTAATTTGTCCAATTATAAATTAATTCCAGTAAGATTCACTGTGTGAAATATAAAATCAGCACATAAATATAAAATATATAAGTATATATAATATAAGAAAATGCTTTGCATTTTTCTCTTGTGGTTAAGGTAACAAAGGCAACTGTTTTAAAATATTATTCCATTACCTCTACCTCAGTGTTTGGTAGAATTAAACTTAAAGCTTTACCATTCGGAGATGTACAGCCTAGAGGCAAGAGGAAACACTGTGATTAAAACATTACCAATTTAAGGCCTAATAACAAGGAGAAACATATGGACTTCTCCTGGAGCCTCCTGAGTAGATAGGATTACAGGCATGAGCCATCAGCGCCTGGCTTAGTCTGAACAGTTCTGTCTGAACTGTTCATCACTTTATGATCCTTTGTAACTAAGATTAGTTTTGCTCCAATAAGACAATCTATGCTGTCAGGGTAAGATATTCTGGTAGGTCTGTTCTTACATGGAGCAAGGGTAAAGGGTCAGGCAGACATTTGTGCCAGTAAGACCTCATTTGGGAAGTTTTAAGCTGCAGAAGTTTAGAAGTAGCTCTTAAGCAAGGCTTACTTTGAATCCATTAGCTCCACAAAGCTAAATCAGTTAAAAAATAAGTACTTGAAAATCCATCACCTTTGGACCTAGCTATGAAGGCTTCAATGTATGATCAAATTTCAAATGAAAAAGACTTAAAATAGTTTTTGACAAAAAATTGCAAATGTGAGCAATTGAACAAACAATATAAGTTTTTTCCACCATACACAGAATTTTGCAGAAATAAGATGAATAGCAAATTTGGGAACAATAGGTTTCCTGGTTGCAAATAGGCAACCAAGGATATATGCCTATCTTAAGTTTGCATCATTAACTACGTAAATTTACAAGATACTACATGCTTCAGCAGCATGTCTACCTGAATTACAATACAGAGATTAACATGGCTTTTGCACAAGGATGATATGAAAATTTGTGAAGTATTCCATGTTTTTCATTCTTCAGATGCAAGAAATGAAAAACAGTTATGAAAAAGTTGATTACAAATATACAAGTGTAATAATACATATAATTCATAGAAATAAAAGTTAGTTTGACATGAGTGAATTCAATCTTCACCTTTTTATAAAGGCCTTTATATAGGATAACCTTTATAAAACTTTTGAAATAAGATAACATTGTCATTTTATCCCAAAGAAATAAAATTCTATAAGGACCTAGGAATTAAAGGAATCTTAAACTGTTCCTATATGGAACGCAATCTGAAAGAACACATTTATTAATGGACCTATATATTATAATATAATGTCGAATTCAAAGTATTATATCTAGGAGAGAAAGAAATAGATTATGGACATTATACAAACAGAATATAAATATTTTAAAATATACTTTTTTCAGACAAGCACCAGAAATATCTTTAGTTTCTCTACTACTCATTTCAACAGATAAGTTAAAATTATTTCTGATTTAAAAAAATCACAAACTCTATAGATATCATTATTGATGTATACAAACAACTCGAATATATTTTGACATCAAAATCAGGCAATTCACTTGGAAGAATACCATGGAATCCATGAATTTCTAAAGTAAAATATTGCTGTTGCTTGTTATTGTGAAAATATTTTGTATGGACACATGGGATGGACTGGCAATTTTGAAATTTAAGAAACTTAATGGAAACATTAGCACTTAAGAGAACAATTTGTACAGCTTTCCACAACTTCAAAGAGGTAGTGATACATACTTATCCTTTTGGTAATATCAAATGCAGTTTCTTCTAAGTTGTGCTTCAGATCTGGTTTGATATAATGGTTCAACAGAAGGAGATCCAGCGTATCTTTGCTATATCTATACCCAGCAGCAAGGTGGTCAAGAGGCCATTAGTTTGGCCACTGGTGTCTGCATCATGATGAAATAAAGAAGCCACTCTGGTATTATTCCATGTATAAGTACTGTGCAAGGATATCCAGCCTTTCACAGTTATTCCATGAATATCTGCTTTGAGCCACCAACTCATGGACAATGTCTAAGTGTCCACAGTAGGCTTCTAGATGAAGAGGTGTATATTCATCGTTATTCCGGTGAATTTTCTGCATCTGTTTTTTTCACTATTATTTATTTTCTCTTTTTTCATTTTTACTATTCTAAATTATTCTAACTGGAGAGTAGAGATTTGGTAGAGAGCAGAGGAAAGATTTTCCTCTGTATTCAAAGGGACAAACTGAAAATGAGGACCAGTGGTGTCTTCATGTGCAGCTTATTCTAGGAATGAGAAAATAGGAAATAATGCCTTATATGTAAATGAATTGGGAAATGACAGAGCAGAAAGTGAAATGATGTGAAAAACTATAAAAGCGAAATAAATTAGGATAATTATGGAGTAATCATATTCCCTATGAGAACCATGAGAAGGAAAGAGGAAGAGAGAGACAGATGTGCAATGATATAGCTAGCCACAAAATCCATTCCTCTGATCAAATTATAGAACAAATAATTTTTATTTTTAAAAGAGTTGGAAATAGAATTTATGATCAGATGTCTCCATTGTTTTTAATTATAATTTTCTTATCTTAAATACTTGTACAAGGGAATTTCCATTCAACAAATCAGTTTTTTAATATAATGGATCTTTATATAACTTTTCCACACCCTTCCAAACTTCATCCCACTTTAATTTTTTTTTTTTTTTTGTCAGTCATGGGGCTTGAACTCTGGGCCTAGGCGTTGTCCCTCAGCTCTTCAACTCAAGGCGAGCGCTCTACCACTTGAGCTACAGTGCCACTTCTTGAGCTACAGCGCCACTTCCACTTTAATTTTTTCTAGTTTTATACAGTTGCATTGAATATTATACCTTCACTCTCTTCCTCCATAACTCTCTTTATTCCTTCCTTTTGACTTCCACTCACATCGTCCAAATGATAGTTACCTGCTATTAATTTTGTTGGAGTAAAGTTCAATTTTATAAGAAATTACACCTTTGAAATACTCCTCTGCAAATCGCATGCTTTGGTTAATATTTTTGTGTAAACTTGTATAAATTTCTAGCTTCCAAATATGAGACAGAACATGGGTCCTTTGTGTGTCTGGCTCTGACTTTGTTCACTTAATAAATTTTTAGATCTATCCATTTCTTTGCAAATAATGTAACAGTCTTAAAAATGGATAGGTGCAATCCAATTGTGTATATGTGCCACACTTTCTCCAACCATCACTCCGCCAAAGGGCATCTGGGCTGTTTCCGTAACTTGGCTACGGTGAATTGTGCAGCAGTGAACATGCTTGTGAAAGTGACTTTACTGTAACCTTTCGGAAGAATTCATCACTACCTTTATGGGAGCAATCCCCTAGCCAGTTTTCCAGAATAAGCACATCCCTCCTTTCATCTTCATCACAATGTATTGCAAGTCCTCAAAAACACACTTCTCCCTACAGGTCTCAATAAGCTAAAACCACATTGTGCCCATATTCTTTCAATACTTTTTTTTCATAATTGTACATATAATTCAGTGAGAACCTTCTATATACTTTCCTAATATGGGAATGAGGGACATGACAAAGTAAAAGTAAGAAATATTCAAGTTAATTAGCTATTATCATGTTTAAAATCATTTTCACCTTTAATTCATAGCCTCACATAACATTATTTTATTCTTTATTTGATTACTTCATCTAACCCGTAAATTATAACAGGTGAGTTAAAAGCAAAGGCAAAAAGTGTTGTTTGATTTTGACACTCATGTGTGAGGTTGCACAATATGGGCTAATAGATGGATTGGAATTAATACCTCTTATCCATTTTGTTAACGTAGAGATGGTTTTCCCAAACTGATTCTCGCAATTCGTATTCCATTAAACATCAAGAAACATGTGATAATTTCCTTTGTTTTGATCCTTATTAACTTTTGTTTCCATTTTATTTTATAATGGATAATTTCATAAATCTACTGTAGATACAAAAATATGTTAAAATATTTCTATCCCTATGCATTGATATATACATACACACATATATTACACAGGTTATAATGATAATGTACAACTTCAGTAACTGTACAATTTACTAAATTATGAAAACTATCGACAGCTCATGCCTGGCATCCTGGTTACTCGGGGGGCTGTGATCTGACAATCATGGTTTGAAGCCATCCGGGCAAGAATGTCTAGTATCCTATTATCACCAAACAACCAACAGAAAATCAGAATTGGAACTGTGGCTCAAAGTAGTAGAGTGGTAGTCTTGAGAGAAAAATCTCAGGGATATCATCCAGGCTCTTAGTTCAAGAAGTACAATCTACCTAAAAAAATCTATTTAATTTACACCTGTGTAAGTAAAGTATTTCCATCACCCAAATGTACAACCATGCTCATTTGCAAGGTAACTCTGTTTTCTCTGAAGTACCATAAAACATTTTCACTTAAGTTGAAAGTATTGCACCATGGGTTCATTCTATCTCTCTCATGCATTTTTCCACTCAAATACTCAAATATTTCAATTATTCCAATTATTTAAAATCATAGCTTTTTACATAATACCCAAATATTAGAGTTTGAATTGAGTGTCTTGTGTCCCCTAAATGGGTGTTCTTACCACTTTGTCATGTCCCCAGCCCTAAATCATCCTGATTATTTTTCAGATACTTGTGTATGATCTTGGGCTCAGTCCATGTTATATTATTCTTCCTGGAATTTAGAATAACAGGTACATGGCATTGTGTACAGATATTTCTGTCCAGTCTGGGCTTTAACCTCTATCCTCACAAGAGTAGACTCCCATGTAGTCAGGATTTTCATAAGCTTGTCATAGCTGATGTTTTTTTGAAAAATCTTTGCATTTCCTGAAAGTTCATGAGTACTGAATTAATTTGTTTTCTTGGGTTGTTTTGTTTCATTTGAATATATATGTTGAGTTGTTCCTACTTTTCCTTTTGTTTCTTTCAAAAAAGTTCTTACCTAAAGTGCTGAGAAACCAATTCTTATTTTTCACGATAGTCAATGTGAATATGATTTGTTCCAAAGCAATTTCAGTAATATTTAAACACCTTCATACCTATGGATGGTATATAAATGATAAGTGCTGTGAAGAGTCTTTTTATTTTTACAGCAGTCTTTGTTATACACAGACAGATCATGAAATATATGAAGATAATAAAACTACAGATACTAGCAAGGAGAAGAAAAACCTATTATTAATTGTTTGACAGAAGCTTCCCTTCTAGTGAAAGAAATATGTTGCTTGATGCAGGATTTCACAAAATTATATTGCTTGGAGGGAGCTAAACAATAATCTAATTCTACAGAATTGAGGGAGAAGAATCAAATTCCTGAATAGTTTACATTTGGGTCAAATAAAAGCATGCTTCCAAAAAGATAGTTGAGTTTAGAGAAACACGATGAGTTGTATATAAATAGGTGCTTAGTTGATTTTGTTAATTTGTAAACTAAGACAGGGAAATAGAGTACAGCAAGGTAAAAAAAGAACTTCGCATTGAAATACTCATGTGTGTGTGTGTGTGTGTGTATGTGTGTGTACACATGCATTTGTGTACACACATGCCCATGTGCAAGTGCTCATTCATTCATTCATCATGCTTAAGCTTCTGTGACCAAGGATAGAGGTTTACCACTTGAGCCATTGTTCTACTTTTGGTTTTTCAGAGATAATCACATGTATTTTCATGATTGGACTGGCTTTGAATAGTGGTCTTCATATCTCAGCCTCCAGAGTAGCTAGCTAAGCTTATTCAGCTTCCAAGTAGCTAGTTAAAATTAGGCCTGTCCTCTACGCTTCACTGCTCTTTTATTCTTGTCCTGAGGTGTTCACATGCCTAAGTCATATATATGTCTAATTGCTTTAAGAAATACTCTTACTGCTTGGCACCAGGGGCTCCCATCTGAACTCTTAACTACTGAGGAAGCTTGAGAACAGAACCCAGGCCAAAAGATTAGTAGAAATTTTTCTCAATCTATAGCTGGGTGCATTGGATCATTTGCACCCTCCTGCACTATCTATAGGTTGAGGTTGGAAGGACTGCAGAATCCAGGCCAGCCAAGGTAGGAATCTAGACAAGTTGGTGTGCAACTCTTATGCCATTGATAATGGGGAGGCTAAAAAGACAGATCAGGTTCATGTTCTTGTGGAAAGGGAACCCCTATCCTAAAATTAATCACTGATATGACACCAGTCTAACAAAAACAATACCCCAAGATGAACACAATTTCCCACAACCAAAATAAGTATATACTTAAACATCCAAAAACTTAGTACAATCTGCTCTTTACTCTAATATCAGCTTCATCTAATTATCATATGATGAATAGTTTCTTCATTAAAGTTATTATATATTTAAAAAGACCTAGAAAATTCTTTCTCACTTATTCAGTGCAAACAAATGGCAAATTGCCTCATTTCTTACATATTTGACTACCACTATAAATTCATCTTATGATTATTATTAGTAATAAATATTCTGATTTATTACTTTACTTTGTAACAGTTTTTAAACTTTTGGCTTCTCTGCTGAATTTGAACTATTTAAATAGTATCATCAAATTATATTACTTGGGTACTTAGGCCAGTTTTTTAAAAGTTTTTAACCAATGGTTTCTAGTAATTCTGGTTTGTTTGTTTTTTTTTTTTGGTGGGGGGTCTGGTCGTGGGACCTGAACTCTGGGCCTGGGCGCTGTTCCTCAAGGCTAGTTCAAAGCTAGCACTCCACCACTTGAGCCACAGTGCAATTTCCGGCTTTTTTTTCCTGTTTATGTGATGTTGAGGAAACGAACTCAGGGCCTCAAGAATGCAAGGCAAGAGCTCTACCAATGAGTCACCTTCCTAGCTCTCTACGAATTCTTAATTGGTATATTATTTAGTTTATTTTTAATTTCAATTTAATTTTATTGTAAAGGTAATGTACAGAGGGGATACAGTTACATAAATAAGGTAATGAGTACATTTATTATGGAAAGAACATTGTTATCTTTTCCATTGATTTTTTTGCACACTCAAAAAAAAAACTACTGATACTTTTCCTGTCGCTATTGTCCAATGGGTACTTTTCTTTCTTTGTTAATGCATTTTTTATTATAAAACTGATATACAGAGGGCTTACAGTTACTTAAGTTACTTCATTTAATTTTCTAAATTTCAAATTTTGAACTTAATTATTTTCGTTTCTTTAGGCCAATTCTTTTTTCAGAGTTGTAGGATTAGTTAATTTAGTTTTGCATAATTTTAACACATGTAAATTATTCAGGCATATATTTTGCTTTCAAAATAGTTAACATGTGAATATTTAAAAATTATTTTCTTAAATTTTATATGGTTGGTGAATTTAAATATATTTATTTTCTTATAGTTCTAAACATATTTGTCCAAGTAACAAATACTGTATTTTCAAGAATCACATACTTTATTAAAAAGGCTTCATTACATGGTCACTTTTTGGAAATATTTATACTTGAATTAAAAAAAAAAAAACTGTTTGAGCTTGGCATAGTGATTTGTGGTTTCCATTTTTTAACTATGGTGGGAAGTGTAAATAAGGTTTGTAATTCAGGAGAGACTGGGAAACTATGAGAACTTATCATAAAATTTCCAGAGTGAAATGATTAGAGATATAGCCATCCCTAGCAAGATATAGAGCACCTGGTTATCATATTCTAAATCTTGAGTTAAAACACCAGTAACATCAATCTTTTGTCAAAATAAAAGGATACATATTTCAAAATGTTTATTATTTAAAACTTGTTTGAAAATTTCACATGTCTTTTATATCTTAATTTTCAATTTACTTAATCTATAAGAATCCAATTATCTTATGAATATTTTATTTCTACTAAACTTTTAAATAGTATGAGCAATATTATGATTTTATATATTAAAGTACTTTTATTGTTTGTGATAATTTCCTCTGTTTAATATGATAATAACAATATTCCAAATATGTGTGTGTGGTGTGTGTGTGTGTGTGTTTATGTGGGTTTTTTCTGTGTGTACTTTGTAATGCTTGGGAGATCACACAATTGCTTCACATATGTTAGGCCAATGTTTTACCACTGAACTATACTGTCTAGTTGTAATACAAATTGTATTTAAGTTATGACTTTTAAATTTTCATTGCTAGTATGCTTTTTCAAAATTATATATGATAAAATGTGATCCATCTTCTATCCACTTTAGCAATTGTTATTGATATTCTTTCTCTTATTTCTTTTAAAATTAATTATATTCCTATTGCAAATTTTTTACATTGTAACAGCTCTATACAATGCTTTATTTTCTATTTTATTTTTCCCATGTTATCGGACTTTCAGTCCAAACTATCAGGTGGATTAAAAACAAACTAGATTCAGGACAGTTTATTTTTCTCCTTCTCTTCTCTGAAGTCTTTCTGTTTTTGAAACAATACCAATGACATACAGCTCCTATGTGGTCCACCATTCTTCCCCTCCCCTCTCTTCTGCAGTACAGCTCAAGTAGTTATCATTCAACTTTATTATGCTATAATGTTATCTAAATCTTAACTCATTCCTAAATTAATTTTAGTTGCTTTGAGCAATCTCTAAAGACATTTTTCTATACATAATATCAGGGGTTTTTGTTTTCACAAGTTGGGAAATATGAGTGACTATCAAACATCTAGATATCTCTGTAGAATATTGGTTCACCAGCTCAATAATCTCGTATGTAAATTCAAGGAATACAAGTCAGTCAGAGAAATCTTGTAAAATGGTGTAGCTTGAGCCTTCATACTAGCTTTGAATCATATTACCATGTTTAGTGAAGATAACATAGTTCTACTATAAGAACAGACACATAGAAGAAGGTAACAGATTTGTCAAAAATAAATTCTTAGTTTTATGGTCCACAGATTTTGAAAAGGATGCTATGACTTTATGAAATAAAAACAGAATCTTAAATGGTTGTATTGGCACTATTGCCTCTCTAGATTTAAAGAATGATCTTAGACTACTACCTCAATCCTTTGTTTGTTTGTTTGTATCCCGGTCATGGGGTTTGAACTCTGGGCATGGGCGCTGTCCCTGTGCTCTTCAGCTCAAGGTGAGCACTCTACCTCTTTGAGCAACAGCAAAACTTCCGGTTTTCTAGTGGTTTATTGGAGATAAGAATCTCATGGACTTTCCTGCCAGGGCTGGCTTTAAACCACGATCCTCAGATCTCAGCCTCCTGCGTAGCTAGGACTACAGGCGTGAGCCACCGGCACTTGGCCTACCTCAATCCTTATAAAGAATGATTATCAAACTAAATGTAAGATGTAAAAACCTATAAAACATAAATGTAAAAATTCATGACATTGGATCAGTAAGGTTTCTAAAAATTTGACATGGAAAACATTAGTTGCTAAAGAAAAGCAAGAACTTGATTATATCAAGTGATAACCTTTCATAATTCAAAGGCCACTAAAACAGAAATGAAACCATATAAAACAGATAGAGGGCACATATTTGTTAATGCTACAATGATTCTGAAACTTAAGTATTTTTATATCTTCTAATTCTATATAAATTTTTTCCTGAATATGATATTTCTTTAAATAACATATTGAAATTAATAGTCAATAGGAGGAGCATATGAAATAAGCTACTCTTTGGTGTGTAAGAAATAATAAAATGAAAACTCACTAGTATGACCATAATATAAAAAGAGGATGCAAAATATAGTAATGCATTTGTGAAGAAATTGATATATTTCTCATAGTGATCGATTTGTATAATACTGCAATCATTTTAGCAAACAAGTTTTGAAGTCTTCAAAAGGTGAAAGAGAATTGTATAGGATCCAGGCATTACACTTCTATGAATGTATTAAACAGAAGTAAAAAACTTTTTTGGACAGAGAATGTAGTTTATTGACAGTGAAATTCAATAATATGCGTGAGACCCTGGAAATAATCCCCAAAAACAAATTTTGAAAAGACATACTATAGAGGATGTATGCTGGACAAATTCCTGTAACTGAATTTTACATCTATTTTAATTTTAATGTCTGTTCTAAAATTTATAGCATTTCTATTTGAAGATGCAAGTTTGTGAAAATTAGGCTTTGAAAACCTATGAAGGTACAATTTACTTCCAAAGCACTAAAATGTATATAATAAAAAGAGATAATATATTGTAAGTGAATTGCATGTCAGGAAAAAAAAACTATTGTTAATACTTCTTCACACAAAATGCAGAATAGCTAAAAAGATGTTTTTGGTGTTGGCGAAAAACTCTTTGTAAACTACTGCATTTAAAACAAAGATGTGATTTCTGTTTATTTTGAGGGTATTTTGTCCGTTTGAGTTTATACAGAGATAACTCAATCCAAAAGTATATGTGATAACTGGACTACCTAGGAATTATGCATCACTTCTAAGTAATATTTTTATTATTTTTATTTTTTTATTGTGAAAATAATGTACAGAGGGGTTACAATTACATGGACAAGATAATGAGTACATTTCTTATCAAGCATTGTAGCCTCCTCCTTTGTTTCCCCTTCCCATCCCTTCCCTCCCTCCCCCCCTCCCCACACAATCCTCCCCGCTATCCCCCCACCAAAGTTGTAAATTCCTTTTTGACATAATGACTTGTACATCTCATTGTTGCAATGGGTCCACCTGTAGCCCTATTTTTTCCCCGATGCTGTCCCTTATTTGCAATATCTAGTATATGTCTGAGTCAAGCAGAAAAGGTCAGATAAGGTGATGTTAGGGAAATGAACCCTAAAATATGTATTCAAATGTTATTTTTTCTCTCATGCGATTGTTTCTAACACATTTATAAGATTATTTCTTTGTTCCTCCCTCCTCCACAGTATAGCCCCTGCTTTCACTGTATTTGATGTCAGTATAACTTGTGGAGGGGAAGGGGAAAAACTTCTAAGTAATTGAGAAACTTTTCTGGAAGGAAGTTTTAGCAAATGACAGAAGACCCAAATCTATGCATCTGCATTTTATGAAAGTCATATGTTACTTACTTAATTCAATTGCTTATCTCTACTTTGCTAGGAAAAACATATTCTTAAGATAAAAGCCAAAAGCAGTGAAAAGAACAAAATACAAAATAATCTTGATTTATTTGTGAGCAACAAATGAAATAAAACAATTCCACTTAAGGGACTCCAATATTAGTGTATGTGAAGATGTTCCTGAATGCCAATGTCCATTAAATTTTTGGAATTTTAATTTCTACTAACATATGAAAACTAGAACAAGAAAACAAATATAGACTTAGGGTGAACCAGTCTTGAAATCATTTTCTTAATCTTTTTGAAATTACAAAAGAATTGATATTCCTTTGCTTTGGAAATCATTTAAAAATATTTATCACTTATGATAATTCAAATACCAAGCAAGAGTAATTTTATATAATGATGATAAATATCATTTTATTGCTATTGTAAAATAGAATGAAAAAAACAGTCCCAATATATTACCTATCTATCATTATTCTTAACTTCTAATCATTACCTAAATATCTTAAACAATCTAAATAGTCATGTCTTTAACATAGACGTAAATATTCTGGACTTTTTACTTAACATTTTCCAGGGGTATGTATTCATGTTTCTAAGAAATGTTCACAGTAGTTAAAAGAGGCCTTTGTGAAATTAATGTGATAAATTTTGTTGTTGTGGGTGTTGTTTCTAATGGTTAATTGGAGATAAGAATCTAACAAGTACTTTTCTGTCTGGGCTAGTTTAGAAAACAATTCTAAGATCTCAGCACCCTGAATAGCTCCTATTATAAGGGTCAGTTACAGGCACTTGGTTTCATGAAGTTTTTTTTTTTAATTTTAATTATATTTTAAGATGCTTGTTTCACTATAATGTATATCATTCTACACATAAATTTTTATGTATGTATATATTTCTGAGGAAAAATAATCTCTAAAAATGTACTATTGTATACATAACACTTATATATATAGAAGACAGATATATATATATATATATATATATATATATATATGCAGAGAGAGAGGGAGAGAGAGAGAAGCCAGACTCCCTCTAAAATATTTATGCTACTATTTTTGACCTTTTTCATTTGAAAGATATACAGTCTATTTTTCTAAAAGTTTCCTACAATAAAAAAGCTAATATTTTAATAGAAAGTAGAGTATATTACTTTCAAGAGAATTTTTGATATACACATGATATTGTAGTAACATTTACAGTATATTACTTGAAAAGGTTCTGCCCAAATTCTTAAATATTTGATTGTAGTTAGGGGATGAGGAAGTTAATTCATACTGATTAAGAATATACAATGCTTCAAAAAAATGTATTCCATAATTTGTTATAAGCACGTAGTCAAGCTATCTGATATGGTTTAGTTTTTTGTTTATTTGTTCAAAATTTCAATATGGAGGCATGCACAGTGGTAACATTAAAATTATTAATCAAAAGACAAATAATAATAAAATAATACACACATATCTGACGTTCAATAATTAGCACTTATAATGCTAATAATAATTTTGATGGAGAGGATGATGACCAGAGTGTAGCCTGATAATGACGATGTTGTGATTGAAAAGGAAAAAAAAACTTAAACATCTTTGAAGTTGGATTTCCCACATTGAATGCATAGTTATAAACAGCGTTGGACTACATACAATAAGAATAAAAGGAGGAGGGCTGGGAATTTGGCTCAGTGGCAGAGTGCTGGCCTTGCGTAAATGAGGCTCTGGGATTGATTCCTCACCACCACATAAGCAGAAAAAGAAAGAAGTGGCACTGTGGCTCAAGGGGTAGAATGCATTGAGCTGAAGAGCTGAGGAACAGTGCCAGGCCCAGAGTCCAGGCCCCATGACGAACCAAAATAAAAAACAAAAACAGAATAACAAGAGGAGAGTTTGAATATCAGGAAATACAATCAAATAAGCAGGTAGAGTCAGTAAAAACCCTAATGTTTTTCCAGCAGTCTTTCTAATGTATACTCACCTTTCTTGGTGGTATTATTTTCTTATAAATAAAATCGTTTATTTCCACATTTTGATGGACTAAGATGTAGGTTCCAACTTTGTGTGATTAGTTCAAATAACATTCTCATATGGATACCATTCAATAACCAATGTTTTACAATGATATATTAAGAGTATGTTCTTCATTACAGCTGTAAATACATGACACAATTTACATAATACTACTTATATATCTGCAGGTACCATAAAAGGACACAGGCTCTAGAGCCAGGATTTAAAATTTATTTTTATTTCAGCATGAAACTATTTCTGACTTTATACCAACAAACTGAATTTGACTCTTTCCTTATTTGAAAGCTAAGTTAGAAAATGTAAGGACTCTTCACATTTCTTTTTCCTTGCTCTAGAATTCAACAAATATATTCTTCAATATTTCTGGTAGATTACATCCATTTCCAGATGAGAAATGTAAGATCACCAGTCAATGTTGTGAGTAAATAATGATACTAGAATTTTTGTCTGAGTTCTTCACTCTGTGTGTTTACAAGGAGAGTCATTGCGTGATGGAGAGGACCAATATGAAAAGACTATGGGGAGAAATGCATACTTTGTAAACAGTTGTTTTAGGACTGAGTGACTGGTGATGAGTATTTGCAATAGGCTTGTGTCAGGGGCATAAAAAGGAGTACATAGAAATTACATTAGTGACAGAAACTGAGAAAATCTTGATCATTCATCTTATCTAATGGATGGAGGTAGGGTAAGAGGAAATCTAAAGTGTTTCCACATCTCTGTCTCCTAACTGTGTTAGTTACATTCTTGGTGATAAGGACTACAGGTGGAAAAAACTCTCTGCTAGTTCTAAGGTTTATGTTAAACAGATGCAAGTCTGTTTGAACATCATCAAAATATCCATGAACATGAATAGGAAAAATAATAATGAAATCAGGGACATTATTAAAGGGAAGAGTAAAAGGAAAGTTCTGACTAAAGTGTGAACAATGTGAGTACCAGTGTGGAGAAGATGGAGGCAATAGATAAATAAGGAAACAAAAAAGTAATAAACACAGATTTACAGAAGAAAAGGAAGGAAAGAATTTTCAAAAAGATATTGAAGGAAATCTACTGTTTGGATATGGAAAGTAAAAGGACATAGACAAGTTCAATAAAAATAGTGTTTTGGTGAAAGTCATATTGGTAAAATGTTGAGATATGAATGTGAAGACATAAATTCTGGATCCATTAATTCAACAGATCATGTTGATTCTAAATGTTGGGTATAAATGCTTTAATCCTGACTTTAGAAATATTATACAGATATAACTGTCATGAACTTTACTCATTGGTATTGTGTGAATATTTTTGAAAACTTTATTTAGCCAGGAGATTTTAGCTTGAACAGACAGGCCTAATTTGTCCTACAGTACCAATTAGTGACCCATCTACCCATATCTGTGGGATTTTATTGAAATATATTTAGATATATTTGGATATCTTATCAGCCTACTCATAAATGTAGGACAAGTAACACCAAGTATTAGGTTGAATATACAGCTTTACTGATGTGACAGAAGACTCCAGGAATTTATTCCTCTTTAGAATAGAAAATGCCTCAATAGCCATTGACACATCATAACTGCCATATACACTATTGAAATCTTATTCTTGTTAGGTAAATCTCCATGCTGAAATAACCCTGTCAACAAACCTGACAATAATTCTTATATGAAGGAAAATGTTCTTATAAACTTCAAGCTTTTATTGAATGGAAAAGTTCAGACATTACTCTCACCCCTAGGATTAAATTCCTAAAAAGATAAGACATTTTGTTTTAATGCCTTTCTTTCATTTTCTCACACACATTGTCAAGTAGTGAAGGATTCTGATTTAACAATAATACAATCGTGACTTGTATTAACACAACATCTAGGATCTAATGTTAATTCGGATACTTACTAAATAGCTCCAAATTTTGTGGATATATATATTTCTCCTGGGTAAACTAATGAACTCCAGGAAAATGTCCCTAAGAAGCCTTTCAATTCTAATATCACTGTTTGTCTCAAAATGCTTTAAATTCTACATCCTTTAATATGGGCATAGGGTTATATTGTGGAACTTTTCTCCTCAGAGAGTGAGTATTACCCTATTTCTTAACATGGACAAAGTACCTTCATTCATAGACTGGGCGTGTACAAACAAGGAGTGGTAGTTGAACAATGTTCTTAGCAATTTGTACAGATGAAATGGAAATAGAGCAACTATGAACTGAAAAGGAATGTGCAAAGAAGACAAAGGTACAAAGTAGAATGTGCCAAGAAAAGCTGAAGTATAATTTCAAATAATGTGCTCAGGTGTGAGGGTGTGTTCAAAGTACAGATTCAGACAATGTAGTTGGATATCTTGGGGGGAAACTGCTTTAACCTATTATGGGATAATTGTACAAGTAGAAGCCCCTAACTCTGACTCTAATCAGCCACAACATCATCAACTTAGGGACTGTTTTCCAAGTGCAAAGTGAGAAAATAGGGCTGAGCACAGTGTTCAAGTTGAAGCAATGGCAATCACATAACTTTTCTTATAACTGTTCATTTATTTTGGAGCATATAAGTAGGGAAAAGCCAAGTAAATATTTTGCATGTACCTAAATTAAGTGGGACGTATTATATTGGTCTCACTTTAACTTAGAAGTTATAGATTATGTCTTTTTATACTTTAACTTGGGACAATGATCTACTGTCAGTTATTTTCTTCTCTTACCCTTCTTTTGCCCTTCCACTTACATAACTATTATTTAAAGAGACATAATTGAGCTTGAATTTCTAAGTTCTTCAAAATTATCTGAACTACTTCATACTTCTGGCAGCCTCCTATATCTTTCTCAAGGGAAATATTTTGTCACTACCATTTTTATCCTACATGATATTGTATATCTTCCTGTCTAATTCAGTGCAATATATACCTTAGACTCATCCTATATCTCAACACTTGTACCACCATAAAATACTATCTTACTTAGAAATCATGATATTAGAATATCTAGTGAGGTGGCATCTGTCATTTTTTTTAATTTTATTTGTGAACATAATGTACAGAGGGGCTACAATTACATGGGCAGGATAATGCGTACATTTCTTACCCAGCATTGCAGCCTCCTCCTTTGTTTACCCTTCACCTCCCTTCCCAGCCTCCCCCCTCTCCCCCACCCAATCCTTCCCCCCGCTCCCCTCCACCGACATTGTAAAGCTCGTTTTTGACATGACAATTTGCATCTGTCATTTTTGAATGGTCTTAAGTGATACTTACATGCAATCATGTTTTAAAGCAATATGCCACTCAGTAAATGAACGAATTGACAAAATGTGGTTTATATATGTACAGAGTAAGTCTATGCTTCCAATTCATAAGGAAATGGAAAGACTTGGAAAAATCCTACTAAGAAAAATAAGCAAGACACAAAGAAACAGATTCCATGGTTTCCCTCATTTGTAATAACTATTAAATATCTAAGATAGTCCTAGCAGATGAGCAGAATGGCTCCATAGCTATGTATAAATGACCATATAAAATGATGCTGAGCAAAATAAACTGCTAGATATGGAAAGAGCGGTTTTTCTTTATGGTTGTTGTTTTTAAGGTACGATGTGATTTCTTTTTTTCTTTTGTGTTTTCCCCTTTGGTATGTCCAGTATTGTATTTTATTTCAGTATCCTGTATATTGTATATATATTTATCTTCATTTGGCAAGGGAAGAATAACAATAAAATGTCGAGACAAAGGACAAAAGCAAACCAATGCAATAGCAATACTCACAGGACAACATGTTGAAAATTTACATTACAACTTGTGAGGGGTATTGGGGTGAAGAAAAGTGTGAGAAAAATGAGGGAGGGGGTAAAAATTTTGACATGTCATGTATTCAATATCTTATAGTTACTGTAATCCCTTCTATATATCACCTTGACATTAAAATTAAGTTAAAAATAGCTACATAAAATATATTTTCACGGTATTTGTATAGCAAATATTATTCTATGTATATTACCTTTTAAAAAAATGAACATTTTGGCTGCTAATTTGAATTAGCTCTTTCTTTATCAGAGGGACATCAACTGTTATCAAACTATAAAATATTTTCAGAATATACTTGCCATTCTTTGGAAAAAACATTATTTTAGTATTGTCTCATACTAAAACAGAAAACAGTTCACATCTGTGGAAACTCCTAACTTTGAAAACTGACTAATTGTTAAGAGGACAGAATATATCTGTTCCTCAACATTCCTATGACTACTAACTACTCATTTTCAAATTCTGAAAATGCCATACCAGAGACATTCAAAATAGTACCTCTTTGCATTTTATTTAATTCTGCAATAGATGCATTTTTCAATGAGGCATTACATACTTAAAAGTCAGTGGGCGAAAGACTTAAAGAGAAACTTCTCTGAAGAAGAAAGAAGGATGGCCAATAGACACATGAAGAAATGTTCAACATCCCTAGCCATAAAAGAAATGCAAATCAAAACAACATTGAGATATCACCTCACTCCAGTTAGAACAGCAAAAATCAAGAACTCTAACAACAACAGATGCTGGAGGGGATGTGGACAGAAAGGAACCTTACTTCATTGTTGGTGGGAATGTAAACTTGTTCAACCACTTTGGAAAGCAGTATGGAGGTTCCTCAAAAGACTCCACATAGAGCTCCCCAATGACCCAGCAATCCCACTTTTGGGCATTTACCCAAATGATCACAAACAAGGCCACACTAAAGCTACCAGCACAACTATGTTTATTGCATCATTATTTACCATAGCTAAGACATGGAACCAACCCAGATGCCCCTCAGTAGATGAATGGATCAAGAAGATGTGGTATATATACACAATGGAATTCTATGCCTCCATCAGAAAGAATGACATTTCCCCATTTGTTAGGAAATGGAAAGGCTTGGAAAAAATTATATTAAGTGAAGTAAGCCAGGCCCAAAGAAACATAGGTCCCATGGTTTCCCTTATTTGCAATATCTAGTATAGGTATGAGTCAAGCGGAAAAAGTCAGATAATGTGATGTTAGGAAAACGAAACCTCAAATATGTATTTTAATGTTTTTGTTTCTTTCATGCATGTATTTCTAACGCATTTATAAGATTATTTCTTTGTTGCTTTGTATGTCCCTCCCCCACAGTGTAACCCCCGCTTTCACTATATTTGATGTCAGTATAACATGTGGAGGAGATGGGGACAAACAAGTCGTTTAAGGATTCAGGTGGACCTGTTGCAACAATGAGAAGTACAAAATGTCATGTCAAAACCAGCTTTATAATGTCGGTGGGGGGGTGGGGGGGTATGATTGGGTGGGAGGGAGGGGGGAGGCTGGGAAGGGAGGTGAAGGGTAAACAAAGGAGGAGGCTGCAATGCTTGGTAAGAAATGTATGCATTATCCTGCCCATGTAATTGTAACCCCTCCGTACAGTATGTTCTCAAATAAAATAAAATTAAATTAAAAAAAAAAGTCAACACAAAAAATAGACACGTTCTTGTAGATGATAAAACTATGAAGTATCTATAATAATTCCTTTTTTTTTTTTCTGGTCAGTCGTGGGGCTTGAACTCTTGGCTTGGGCGCTGTCCCTGCGCTCTGCAGCTCAAGGTGAGTGCTCTACCGCTTGAGCTACAGCGCCACTTCCAATAAATAATTCTGTATGAGTAAACGATTGTTCATCAGATTAAGCTATTATTTCTATGACAATCAATCCCAAGTTTTTATGCTGTAAAATCATCCTAGCCCAACCGTTTCCAACTTGTAAGGTGCAACTTAAAATTCCCTAAATTCATGACTAGTTTATCACTATTGTGAATATATACTACACTTCTGCTAATGTGATGTACTTCCTATTGTGGAAAGAATACTACACTACACTTTGCTACATCATTTTCCCCGCAGTGGTATTCTTGAGATCAGAACACTTGCAAATATTATTTATTTTTATTTTTATTTTATGTTTTTTATTACATATATATATATATATTATCTATCATAGATATTCAGGAGATCTGTATATCTTAATATTAAGATTTTAAGATTATGGTTGAAAGCTCACCCAGGCAGAAAAGTTCCTTGGATTCTTATCTCCAATAAACTCATAAGGAAAAGCCAGATCCAAGTGGCACTGAAGTTCAAGTGGTAGAGCAGTAGCCTTGAGCATAATCAGGTTCAGGGACAGTGCCCAAACCCAGAGGTTAAGTCCTAGGACAAACCAAACAACAAAAACAAAATAAAAACAAACCTCTAACCCAGCATTTTTCTCATTGTGTACAGAGGTACATAACTAAGGAAATTTCTTCCTGTGTTATGTATAAGTAGAAAAAAAGATGTCACACAATTACTCTCCTCATACCATGTTACACCAAAGTCTCAAAAGATTGCTCTTTTTCTATATTTATAAATTAATATCATCAATTTGTTGGCAATTTGTCTAGATTTTTCACATTATCATTTTACAGATGAACTGTTGAGATTATCTATTAACTAAGTTCTAATTATACCTCACTTGAAAGACTACTCTAGTCAATTAGAATGCCAGAATCATTTGTGAATTTGTAAATTAAATCTTTCACTTGAAAAGAATTTTGTAGTATCCTATAGAATATTAAATTACAAACAAAAAAATATCTTTTTAAATCTAAATTCTAATTTAGCTAGGTCTACAAAGTCCTACATTAAATGAACTTTCCTATTTATCCAGGCTTAAACTTTTTAATCCTTCATCATTTCTTTGGAATCTAACAGAATGATGCTTACTTTTTACAATATTTGGTTGGGAATCATGAGCTCTTTTTCATCTAGAAATATTCTGTAATTAAGACAAAATTTAAAACACAACTGAGCATTATATATGAGTTGCATTTGTATAGGGAACTTGACTTCTCAAAACATAATGACAAAATTAGCCCCAATTTCCAACTGTGTATTCCTTTCTTGTTTATTATTTATTCCTTTCTTTGTTGGTTTTATTGAGACAAAATTATATTCTGCTAGTTGGCCAAAGTTTCTGATCAGCTCAAGTAACTTGGGAATGGAGTCCATGGAGTCCATTAAATACAAGATCATGGCATCTTCCGGTTTTGTTTTCTTTTTTTAAATTTATTATTTTTTTTCTTGTGAAAATATTGTACAGAGGGGTTAAAATTACCTGGGCAAGATAAGGAGTACATTTCTTCTGAAGCGTTGTAGCCTCCCACTTCGTTTCCCGGATCCATCCATTCCCATCCTCCCCTTGCGTCGCCACCCAATCCTGCTCCCCACCACCAAAGTTGTAAAGTTCGATTTTGACATAATGACTTGTACATCTTATTGTTGCAATGGGTCCACCTGTATCCCTAGTTAAATGATTTGTTTTTGCCATTCCTCTCCAGAAATTATACCAATATCAGGGGTTATACCATGGGGGAGGGACATACAAACCGACAAAGAAATAATCTTATAAATGTGTTAGAAACAATCCCATGAAAGAAAAAAAAAACATTTGAATACATATCTTAGGGTTCATTGACCTGACATCAACTTATTTGACCTATTCTGCTTGACTCAGACATATTCTAGTTACTGCAAATAAGGAAGACCATGGGAGGTGTGTTTCTTTGGGTCTGGCTTACTTCACTTAATATAATTTTTTCCAAGTCTTTCCATTTCCTAACAAATGGGGCAATGTCATTCTTTCTGATGGAAGCATAGATTCCATTTTGTATATATACCACATTTTCTTGATCCATTCATCTACTGAGGGGCATCTGGGTTGGTTCCATATCTTAGCTATGGTAAATAATGATGAAATAAACATAGTCGTGCTGGAAGTTTTACTGTGGACTTGTTTGTGAACATTTGGGTAAATGCCCAAAAGTGAGATTGCTGGGTCATAGGAGAGCTCTATGTGCAGTCTTTTGAGGAACCTCCATATTGCTTTCCAAAGTGGTTGAACAGGTTTACACTGCCACCAATAGTGCTGTAAGGTTCCCTTCTGTCCACATCCCCTCCAGCATCTGTTGTTATTAGAGTTCTTGATTATAGCCATTCTAACTGGGGTTAGGTGGTATTTCAATGCTGTTTTTATTTGCATTTCTTTCATTACTGAAGAGCATTTCTTCATGTGTTTATTGGCTATCTTTCTTTCCGCTTCAGAGAAGTTTCTCTTTAAGTCTTTAGGCCACTTATTTATTGGGCAGTTGTTTCTTTGAAGATTTGTTGTTGGGGGGTTTAATTATTTGTGTTGCAAGTATATTTTAGATATGAGACCCTTGTCCATTGTGTGGCTAGTGCAGATCTTCTCCCAATCCATGGGCTTTCTAGTGATCTTGCTAGCTATGTCCTTTGCCATGCAGAAGCTCTGCAATTTCATGCAATCCCATTTTTCCCATTTGTCTTTGATGTTTTTTTGTATTTCTGGATCTCTATTAAGAAAATTTCAGCCTGTGCCAAGGAGACCTAGGGTTTCTGCTATTCCATCCTGTAAAAATTTCAGAGTGTCTGCTTTGATTCATACGTCTTTAATACATTTGGAGTTGATTCTGGTGCAGTGTGATAAATAAAGATCTAGCTTTATTTTTCTACAAGTAGTTAACCAATTTTGCCAGCACCATTTACTGAAGAGGCTGTCTTTCTTCCATGCTATTTTTTAATCTTCCTTATCGAAAATTAGATGCCGATGGGACTGTAGATTCATTTCTGGGTTTCAATTCTACTCCATTGGTCATCTTGTATGTTTTACTTCATCTTTCCCTATTTGGATTCCCTTTAATTTTTCATCTTGTCTTATTGTCCCAGCTAACATTCTTATACTAAGTTGAAGAGGAGTGGAGAGAGCAGACATCCTTATCTCTTTCCTGAATTTATAAGAAATGACTTTAACTTTTCACCATTAAGTATAATGCTGGCTGTAGATTCGTCAGTCCTTAGCCAAAAGAACAGCACTGGAGCATTATCAGTTCCAAATTTCAAACTATAGTGAAACGCCATAGTAATAAGAACATCTTTGTACTGGCACAAGAACAGACCTGAGGACCAATGGAATAGGACTGAAGACTCAGAAATGAACCAAGTGACCTATAGCCACCTGATTTTTGACAAGGGAGCTAATAAAATAGAATGGAAGAAAGACAGCCTTTTCAGTAAATGGTGTTGGCCAAATTGGTTAAACACCTGTAGAAAACTAAAGCTAGATCCATATATATCTATATCTATATCTATATATCTATATATATATCAGCCTGCATGAGAATCAAGTCCAAATGGATCAAAGACCTCAAAATAAAAGCAGACACCGTGAAAACATTACATGAAGGATAAGAGAAACACAAGGGCTATACAACAAATCAAAGAAAGGTTGTAGAAATGGGATTGCATGTAACAAGCAGAGCATCTGCAAGGTGAAGCTCATAGAGAGCAAGATCAATTAAAAGCCCACTTACTGGGAGAAGTTATTCATGAGTCATAAAACAGACAAAGTCTTATATCTAAAATATACTTAGGACTCAAAATCATAAATCCCACAACAACAAATCCTCAAAGGAACAACTGCCCAATAACTAAGTGGGCTGAACACTTAAAGAGAGACTTCTTTGAAGATGAAATAAAAAATGTCCATTAGACACATGAAGAAATTCTCAACTTTTCTAGTCATAAAAGAAATGCAAATCAAAACATTGAGATTGCACCTCACTCCAATTAGAATGGCTATAATCAATAAATGTAATAATGACAGATGCTGGTGGGGATGTAGCGAAAAGGGAACCCTACTGCATTATTGGTAGGAGAGTAAACTTGTTTAACCATTTTGGAAAGCAGTATGGAATTTCTTCAAAAACTCCATGTAGAGCTCCCCAATGACCCAGCAACCCCACTTTTGGGCACTTACCCAAATGATCACAAAGCTACCAACAAAACCATGTTTATTGCAGTATTATTCACCATAGCTATGATATGGAACCAACCCTGATGCACCTCAGCAGATGAATGGATCAAGAAAATGTGGTATACACACACACACACACACACACACACACACACACACACACACACACACACACACACACACACACACTGGAATTCTATGCTTCCATCAGAAAAAATGACATTGCTCCATATGTTAGGAAATGGAAAGACTTGGTAAAAATTATATTAAGTGAAGTAAGCAGACCCAAAGAAACAAAGGACCCATGGTTTACCTTGTTTTACCTTTGTTTGCAAGGATTAGAACATGTCTAGGACAAGCAGAGAAGATCAAAGGCTGAGAACATATGACCATACAAGATGATGTTAAGCGAAATGTACCCCAAGTCAGAGACACAAGTGGTTTTTCCTTTCTTTCTTTTGTAGGTTCATCCCCCCACGGTATACCCCTGTTTGATTCAAGTGTTCTGCATCGTATATATATATTTGTAATTTGGGGAGTGGAAGGGATATGGCAGAATGCTTTAATGGGGATGCAGGTTGATCCATTGTGACAATAAGATGTACAAGACACTGTGTCGAAAATGAATTTACAATGTCAGGCAGGGGTCGAGGAGGGAGGAGTTGGAGATATGGGGAAGGAAAAGATGGCAGGGGAAAAACAAAGGAGGAGGTAACAATGCTGTATAAGAAATGTATTCATTACCTAGTCCTGTACTCTGAGCCCTCTGTACAGTATTTTTACAATAAAAATATATAAAAAATTCTACCTGCTGTAGATTTTCAGGGCTGCCCTCGGAATTGCATTTTCTACCTATTCTGGCTGTGGTTAGGTCCACCTGCTCAATGGATCAGTAGTCTTCAAGGCATCTTGTTCCTGAAGTGGGACTTGGATTATCCAGTGGTGGTTAGAACCAGGCCAAGGACAGGACAAAACCACTTCCAGGACATGGCTTCTTAATTCCCCATGTAACTAGGATTGCAAGCAGAATTTCTCTGAATTTGACTCCAGAAAACAATCAGTGAATCAAAAGGCAAGTCCACCAAACACCTCACTCCTCCCCCACATTTCCTCCTTTCTCCCTCCCTGTTAAAGTACAAAATAATTTTGCAGGCTTTGGCACACACACAAAATGCCCACCATCTCCACTGGTAAACTAGGTTTCAATTCACTAAGTCATGTAAATGGATAATGCTGCATTCATTATTCTGGACAACATCTTCAGGCTGTTTGATGCTTTAACTGTTGTTGTTGTTGGTGGTGGTGGTGGTGGTAGGGGGGCCTGACCTCTGTGTCTGGGTGCTGTCCCTGAGATGTTCAGCTCAAGGTTAGCACACTTCCACTTTAGCCACAATGCCACTTCCAGTTTTTTCTGCTTATGTGGTGCTGAGGAATTGAACCCAGGACCTCATGCATGCAAGACAAACATTCTACCACTGAGTCTCCTTCCGGCCCTAATGGTTTAATTCTTTAAAATTTCTTCTTGTCAGCCATGGGGCTTGAACTCAGGGCCTGGGTATTAACATATCCTTGAATTCTTGAGCTCAAGGTGAGCCTTCTCCCAATTGAGGCACAGAGCCACTTCTTATTTGGAGATAAGTGACTCGCAGACTTTCCTGCCAGGGTTTGCTTTGAACAGGTGAATTTTTAAATTATGTTTATTCTAGGTGTTTATTGGTACATTACAGTTTTTCTGGAATTTAAAGTTTTCTGTAAACCTTTGTCTTTAAGTAATCCAACAGCATTAAATATTACATTTCGAAGCTATCCTTTAGCACATCCATTTTGAAATTATTATCTTAAGATGAAATTCTAATTCTTTGTAGTAACAACCCATTAAAGTCCAAATGGAAAATATGCTAATTTCAGCAGCCTTGAGTCTCCTTCCTCTTTTTTTTCTCTCCAGTATCTTTTCTTGTTTTGGAACAAGTGTCATGGACTGTCCAACCATTCAAAAGTAAGCTTATTCCATTAATTTAATAGGAAAGGAATAAAGCCTGCCTGCATCTCAAGGCATCTTTGAGTATAATGCTAATCTAATAATTCATGTCAGTGCATTTTCAGTCATTTCGATAATTGTTTGTTTTACTCATTAAAGAGGTTCCAAAATGCAAGAATCAAAAATCATGTTCTGCTTTCTAAGAATGTTTAAAAAGCTAGTAATATACCACTGATCCCTTCCCTTCAAACTTGTAGCTTTTTTCAGTTTTCTTTATCAGCTTTCGTTTTGGTATTAGCCTCAGTAATCTCCTTGTAGTATTTGACATTGCAATTCCATTTATTTTTAGAGAGCTCAATTCATATTGCTAAAGGCAGAGTAATCAGCATATCATAAAGCATAAACTATTGAATATCATTAACATGATCATATGCAACTATTCCATAAATTAATATAAGTATCACATAAATGTGCATCTTCATATACTTTTTAAAATGCAAAGTAGTTACATATCTATGTCATAAAATAATTCACATCACTGGTACAAGAGAATCAGCTAAACTTTTTATATCATCGCCAATATTTTTGTCAAATTTTCTTTTTTCATTAACTTTCACCTTAGGGTCTGCTTTTCTTAGCAACAAGTTATAAGTTGATATCCTTGGATTTTAGTCCCCTCTGAGTAACCTCTTCTCTTTTCACCACTAGTTAGTCCCTCATAATAAATACCTGAGGAATAACGTCCCATTGTACTTGCAAGAGGAGTACCCAAGTCGACTGTCTGTGCCTACTCTTGCCTTGCTTTGTTTGGGAATGCGGTAGCAGAGACAAGGGTGTCAGGGATCAGGTGGCTGGAATCATGGTGATAAGATTTATGGGTAGCAAAATGAGTAGCAGAGAAAGGGAATACCAGGGAAAGGGTAAGTGTGACTGTAATTGCTGAGTTGCAGTGGCAGGAAATTGGGTAGCAGCAACAGCTTTGCAGGGGTTGGGGTAGCTAACACAGGCATCCAGAAAAATTTAGCAGGGACAAAGACACATAGACAAAGTGAAATATAAAAATCGTGAGGCATTGTGGGAATTATTTATCTACCTATGCTAAAAATATGGAGGAAGGTTATTTTAAACTAAAACTACAAAAGAAAATTTAAGGTCTTGGTGCTAACAACTCTGTCCAGGTGTTATTACATTAAACAAAGAATTCGAAACGGTTTTTCTTCATGAATACAGAGATCAAAGGTATTATAATACTTATTGCAAAATGCAGATTAAAGGAGGAAATCAGTCAGGAGGTAAAATTTATATCGAATGTTAACATTTAAGAGGAAAAGAAGATCCTAGATGGCAGACTAAAGACAAAGCAATATCAGAGCACTATAAGTTCAATAATAATTAAAGAACTTTAATTGAAAAATAGAGTTGGATTGTACACGTCAGGAAAAGGCAAGCAATCAGAGCCTACCACCAACAAAGATACACCATAATGTATATCTCAGAAAAAGGAACCAAGTTCCTAATCCTTGATTTCAATAATAAACATAACCCGCCCCCCCACACACACGAATTTTGCAAGAGCTTAATCTACTCACATCCATTCAACATGAATCCAAGATCTTCCTGTAATATTTGAAACTCTAAAAGTTTCAAGTCTTACTCTGAAAACATTACGGGACGGAATAGGAGAAACCCTAGTTCTCCTTGGCACAGGCTGAAATTTCTTAATAGAGACCCAGAAATACAAAAAAAAACAAACAAACAAACAAAGATAAATGGGACAAATGGGATTGCATGAAATTGCAGAGCTTCTGCATGGCAAAGGACATAGCTAGCAAGATCACTAGAAAGTCCAAAGATTGGGAGAAGATCTGTACTAGCCATACAATGCACAATGGTCTCATATCTAAAATATACTTGGAACACAAAAAATTAAATCTCCCAACAACAAATCTTCAAAGAAACAAATGCCCAATTAATAAGTGGGCTAAAGACTTAAAGAGAAACTTCTCTGAAGAGGAAAGAAGGATGGCCAATAAACACAAGAAGAAATGCTCAACCTCTCTAGCCATAAAAGAATTGCAAATAAAAACAACATTGAGGTACCACCTCACCCCAGTTAGAATGGCTATAATCAAGAACTCTAATAACAACAGGTGCTGGAGGGGATGTGCCCAGAAGGGAACTTTACTACATTGTTGGTGGGAGTGTAAACTTTTTCAACCACTGTGGAAAGCAGTATCGAGGTTCCTCAAAAGACTCCACATAGAGCTCCCTTATGACCCAATAATCCCACTTTTGGGCATTTACCCACATGATAACAAACAAAACCATACTAAAGCTACCAGCACACCTATGTTTATTGCAGAATTATTTACCATAGTTATGACATGGAACCAACCCAGATACCTCTCAGTAGATGAATGGATCAAGAAAATGTGGTATATATACACAATGGAATTCTATGCCTCCATCAGAAAGAATGACATTGCCCCATTTTTTGGGAAATGGAAAGACATGGAAAAAATTATATTAAGTGAAGTAAGCCAGACCCAAAGAAACATAGGTCCCATGGCTTCCCTTATTTGCAATATCTAGTATATGTCTGAGTCAAGCAGAAAAGGTCAGATGAAGTTGATGCTAGGTTAATGAACCCCAAGATAAGTATTCAATTTTTTTTTCTTTCATGCAGTTGTTTCTAACATATTTATAAGATGATTTCTATATTGCTTTGTATGTCCCTCCCCCACGGTATAACCCCTGCTTTCACTGCATTTGATGTTGGTATAATTTGTGGAGGGGAAGGGCAAAAACAAATCGTTTAACTAGGAATACAGGTGGACCCATTGCATCAATGAGATGTACAAATCATTATGTTGAAACATGAACTTTACAACTTTGGTGGGGGTAGGAGTGGTTTGGCCATCTACTTTCCAGCTCATCTGTAGGTGTAGAAGCAATACGTAATACAAAGCAATACAAACCAGTTCTTAATATACATAATTTTTCTCTGAACATCTTAAAATTAAATTCTGACAACATGAAATAAAAAAATCTCTAAGCTTAGACAGTCTTCTAGACAAATTAAAGAATTACTGAGAACAAGTATTTTAAGAATAATTTCAGAGAGCTTGAACTCAGGGCCTGGGTTCTGTCTCTGAGATTTATTACTCAACATTAGTGTTCCCACTTTGAGCCACAGTGCCACTTCCAATTTTCTTATGGTTAATTGAACAGAAAAGTCTCACCAATTTTCCTCTCCAGATGGGATTTATACTACGATCTAGAGGTCTCAGCTCTCTGAGTATCTAGGATGATAAGCATGAGACCCTGGCACCTGGGTAGAATAATTGCTTACCTGAGACAGAGGCCAGTTAGCATTAAAGGTCAATCATGTTTAACTTTGTAAAATAAAGTTAACTGAAATGCCTTCCGCTAGAAATAAGGAATCAAATATGTAGGTGGGTTACAAAGTTCTTACCAAAAGCCACATATTTTCCCTGTTTTTTTTCTTCCAAAATTGTGTGGTTTCCAGAATCATACCTTATCTTTCCTTGCTGGTTTCTTTGGTTTATCTTATACATGCCCGCAGCTCCTTCAACTATCCATTCTTTATGGGAAGAGCTTGCAATTATCTATTTTCAGCCCAAACTCCTTGTATGCACCTCTCATCCATATATTCAACTGACATAAAAACGTGTGAAACAGTAATCATCTCTTATCATTACTGGATATTAATGTGTAAGTAAAATTTAAGAAAATAAAGACCCCTCTGTACAGTATTTTCACAATTAAAAAAACTTAATAAAAAACAACAAAGAAAAAAAAGAAAATAAAGAATAACATAAATAAATATATCATGATTTTAATAGTAATGCTAAACATAAATATAACGTTGATTATTTTCTGAGCATTTAATAAAAACCTCAAGGAAAAGAAATCAACTTTTTTGATTGCTGATATTATGGTTTAAACTCATGACCTTACCTTGTCACTTAGGCTTTTTCCCTCAAGGGTGATGCTCTGTATTTGAACGACAGCTCCCCTTCCAACTTTATTTGGGGGACTATATAGAGATAACCCCTATCTTGGGGTTCATTTCACATAACATCTTCTTATATGGTTATATGGTACCATGTACTAGTTACTGCAAGTAAGATTAATCGTGGGACCTATGGTTATATGAGCCTGGCTTATTTCACTTAATACAATTGTTTCTGCGTCTTTCCATTTCCTAGCAAATGGGGCAATATCATTCTCTCTGATGGAGGCATAGAATTCCATTTTGTGTGTGTGTGTGTGTGTGTGTGTGTGTGTGTGTGTGTGTGTGTGTGTGTGTGTGTATCACATTTTCTTGATCCATTCATCTTCTGAGGGGCATCTGGGTTGGTTCCATATCTTAGCTACGTTAAATAACGCTGCAATAAACATAGTTGTGCTGGTAGCTTAATATGATCTTGTTTGTGAACATTTGGGGAAATGCCAAAAAAGGGATTGCTGGATCATAGGGGAACTCTAAGTGGAGTCTTGGAAAAAATTATATCAAGTGAAGTAAGCCAAACCCAAAGAAACATAGGTCCTATGGTTTCCCTTATTTGAAATAACTATTATATGTCTCAGAGAAGCATAAAAGTTCAAAAGCTATGTACATACGACCAGATAAGATGATGTTAAGCGAAATGAACCCCAAGATAGGGTTTATAATCTACCATGTGTTTTTTTTCTTTTTATTTTCCTCCCCTATGGTATAACCCCTGTTTTCACTGTATTTAATGTCGGTTCACTGCATCCTGTATACACCCTTCTCTAGCTTGGGGAGGGGAAGGGAAAAAACAAAATAGTTAAATACGGATACAGGCTGACCCATTGTAACAATGAGATGCACAAGACACAATGTTGAAAAAGGATCTTTACAATATAGGCGGGGAAGAGGGGAAGGGAGGAGAGGGGAGTGGAGTTGTGGAGGTGGGAGGGGAGGGTTAGGGAAAAATAAAAGAGGAGGTAACAATGCTTGATAGAAAATGTACTCTTTAACTTGTACTCTTTAACCCCTCTATACAGTATTTTTGCAATAAAAACCTCTGTTGAAAAACAGGTGTGTCAGGCACTGGTGGCTCACGTCTGAAATCCTAGCTACTCAGGAGGCTGAGATCTGAGGATCAAGGTACAAAGCCAGCCTGAGATGGAAAGTCCGTGAGATTCTTATCTCCAATAAAACCACTAGAAAACCGATACTGGTGCTGTGGCTCAAGCAGTAGGTGGCTCCCTTGATCTATAGAGCACAGGGACAGCGACCAAGCCCAGAGTTCAAACCCCACTACCGACACACACACAAAAAAACACAAAACAGAAGGTTTTATGTACACCAAGTATAGTAGCCCACATCTGTAATCCCAGCTGATTGGGAAGCAGAAATGACAAGCGTCATGGTCTGAGGCCAGGCCAGATAAATAACTGCCAAGACAAACATCTCAACAAACGAGCTGGCCCTAGTGGTTCACATCTGTAATCCTAGTTAATTATGTTATGAGGCATAGGTAGCAAGTCTCAGTCAATCTAAGATCAGACCAGGGCAAAAAGTTCAAGAACTAAAGTAAATAAAATGGACTAGAAGTATGGCAAAGTATTTGAGCTGCTTGGTGCTATACACACAAAGTCTTGTCTAGCAAGCAGAGAACCCCTGAATAGAACCCTAGTAATATTCCTTTCTTCCACCAAAAAGCCTAAATATTTTTGTCCACTTGAACATCTAATTTCAAGGCAACTGACAAATCAGAGATGGTGATATTCTCTTAAAAATTAATATTCAAAAGAGACAAAGTTCTTTATGTTTTGAAAAAAATTGAACAGGAAGGAAAATACATGTGATTTTTGTTAGCTCCATAATTCTTGAAAACATAAAACGTACTCAGGTATTCAATATATATCCATATGTGTGCATATATCCATGTATGTATAAATGTGTGTATGTATATAATCATATATATATACATACATATATATGTATGGTTCATCTCTTTTCTTTGTAGCAAATGGTACAAATGAATCTGTACAATCACTACTCAAAGGCATGAATAGACAAAGAGAATGAGCAGAGAACTCATACTCAGGAATCTATGGTTAGCCCATAACCCTGAAAATCATTTACATCAGTTTGCATGTGTCAGTTAGTGCAGTACAGGGAAAATACAATGGTAATGAGATACAAGGCAGATGACATTAGAAATGAGAGATACAAATGGTACAATATTCTTTTTGATAGGTAAGTAGAATTTCCAGTGTGTGTGTGTGTGTGTGTGTGTGTGTGTGTGTGTGTGTGTGTGTGTGTGTGTGTGTGTGTGTGTGTGTGTGTGTTTGTGTGTATGACATTCCTGGGGTTTGAATTCATGGCCTGGATGCTATCCCTAAGTTTTTATGCTCAAGGCTAGCATCCTACTACTTGAACCACAGCTCTGGTTTTTTTGGTGCTTAATTGGAGAAAAGAGTATCATATAGACTCCTGCCTACACTTGCTTGCAGTTATAATCTTCAGACCTCAACTTCCTGAGTGCTAATATTACATGTGTGAGCCATCACCACCTGCCCTCGACCTCTTACCTATAACCTCGGCCATCCTCTGAGTTCCAGAAGTGTATGTCTCACCAAGCTCACATTTTTTTGCCAGTGTTGTGGCTTGAACTCAGGGTCTGGGCATGTTCCTGAGTTGCTTTTGCTCAAGCCTACATTCTATCACTTAAGCCACAGTGCCACTTTTGGCTTTTTCTGTTTATGTGGTACTGAAGAATCCAACCCAGGGCTTCATGCTTGCTTGGTAAGCACTCTACCACTTAGCCACATTCACAGTCCAAGGTTTATTTATAACAGGATCTATGAGGGTGGGATTTATTGGCATACACATTTCAGCACAGAAATCGCTGGCCATAATACTTCCCAAGGCTATCTACAAATTTAATGCGATACCTATCAAAATTCCAACCTCATTCTTCAAGGAAATAAAAGAGGCAATCCAAAAATTCATATGGAACAATAAAAGACCCCGAATAAAAAAAAACGCTCCTCAACGGAAAGAACACTGCTAGAGGAATATCAATACCAAATTTCAAACTCAACTATAAAGCCATAGTAATCAAAACAGCTTGGTATTGGCACAAAAACAGACCTCAGGACCAAGGGAATAGAATGGAAAACCCAGAAATGAACCTACAGACCTATAGCCATCTAATCTTTGATAAGGGAGCTAAAAAAATAGAATGGAAGAAAGACAGGGTCTTCAGTAAATGGTGATGGCAAAATTGGTTAACTATTTGTAGAAAACTAAAGCTAGATCCTTATATATCGCCCTGCACCAGAATCAACTCCAAATGGATCAAAGAACTCGTAGTCAAAGCAGACACTCTGAAAACATTACAGGGTGGAATAGGAGAAACCCTAGGTCTCCTTGGCGCAGGCCAAAATTTTCTGAATAGAGACCCAGAAACACAACAAATCAAAGAAAGTTTGGACAAATGGGATTGCATGAAGTTGCAGGGCTTCTGCATGGCAAAGGACATAGCTAGCAAGATCAATAGAAAGCCCACAGATATGAGACAAGGGTCTCATATCTAAAATATACTTGGAACTCAAAAAATTAAATCCCCCAACAACAAATCCTCAAAGAAACAACTGCCCAATAAATAAGCGGGCTAATGACTTAAAGAGAAACTTCTCTGAACAAGAAAGAAGGATGGCCAATAGACACATAAGGAAATGCTCAACATCCCTAGCCATAAAAGAAATGCAAATCAAAACAACATTGAGATACCACCTCACGCCAGTTAGAATGGCAAAAATCAAGAACTCTAATAACAACAGATGCTGGAGGGTATGTGGACAGAAGGGAACCTTACTTCATTGTTGGTGATAGTGTAAACTTGTTCAACCACTTTGGAAAGTAGTATGGAGGGTCCTCAAAAGTCTCCACATAGAGCTCCCCTATGACCCAGCAGTCCCACTTTTGGGCATTTACCCAAATGTTTACAAACAAGACCACACTAAAGCTACCAGCACAACTATGTTTATTGCATCATTATTTACCATAGCTAAGGTATGGAACCAACCCAGATGCCCCTCAGTAGATGAATGGATCAAGAAAATGTGGTATATATACACAATGGAATTCTATGCCTCCATCAGAAAGAATGACATTGCCCCATTTGTTAGGAAATGGAAAGACTTGGACAAAATTATATTAAGTGAAGTAAGCCAAGCCCAAAGAAACATAGGTCCCATGATTTCCCTTATTTGCAATATCTAGTATATGTATGAGTCAAGCAGAAAAGGTCAGATAATATGATGTTAGGAAAATGAACCCTTAGATATGTATTTAAATGTTTTTTTCTTTCATGCATTTGTTTCTAACACAATTATAAAATTATTTCTTTGTTGCTTTGTATGTCCCTCCCCCACAGTATAACCCCTGCTTTCACTGTATAAAAAAAAAAAAAGAATTCTCTGGCCATTTCATATCTTTTCCAGGATTTGGGACCAGTTTGAAACTCGGCAATGAGGAATGATGAATGAGTGATAGCCACCAGTCCTCAGAGATCTAGGCTCACATCCTACAGAGTGTTATGGAATATGGAGCCAGAACTTTCCACAACTCCTACCACCTAGGAACAGTAGTCTCCCTTAGTGGCAGCGGCTAGCTGCTAGATGTTCCTGTGGGACAACTCAGCAAGAACATAATGCACCCATTGCATACCCCAGCCAAGGCAAGCCTTCAGTTATTAAATGGCAGAGAAGGATGCTTTGTTCAAGCTACAGGCTCAGACTTAGTACTCTCTGATGGCTTGTTGCAGCTTGTCCAGGTTGGGGATCTGGTCATAGGCAAACTGCTGAATTCCCATCATCCACACATCATCCATAAATACACAGAGACATGGAGTTACTGCCATCTTTTTTTTTTCTTTGACAGGACTGAGTTTGAAATATGAGCCTAGGCCCTATCCCTGATCTCCTCTTTCTCAAGGGTAGCTCTCAGCCCTTGAGCCACAGCCACAACCCATAGGGATATTTTCCTGTGACCTCTTAGAAATAAGAGTGTGGCGGACTTTCCTGCCCTGGCTGAATTAAAATTGGCATCTCTACATCTCAGCCTCCTGAGGAGATAGGATTACATACAGGAGCCTCTGACACCTGGCTTTCTTTTCTTCTTGTTGTTCTTTTTTAATCGTGAAAATCTGAAATCTTCAGTGTCATTCAAATGGTTTGCATTCGAAGTAAATTTCCCAGGCCTGGAGTACGAATGCCAGGATTGCCACACACGAATGGAAGGAGATCCTGACAAACTCATTCCTATTTATGTGAATGCTAGTGGAATGTTATAAAAATAATTAAATTTTCAGTTAATTCATGATTCTATTTTAGAAAGTCACACAAAAATTATTGCATTTACATCTTCCATTCTAGCACCATGTTATGATTCCCCTAATGGAAGGATATTGATTAATTTTTAATTAATGCTTTCATAAGTATTCAACTATGATACTTCATTAAATGGAGACATAACTTAGTAACTAATTATTTGTAACTATATATATATATAAAATTTAATGATATCCTCACATTCTCTCTCTCTACATATATATATGCATATATATATACAGCAATCTACACATCTCTCTCTCTCTCTACATATATATACATATATATATATATATATATATATATATATATATATATATATATATATGGCACTATTGTGGCTTGACCACAGGTCCTCAGAACTTCCTGGCAGCTCAGTTTGTCAGAGGTTGATGTGCTAAGACTCTGACCCCATTTATGGATTGGGCATTGTAGGCTGTGAGTTGAAATCCCAGCATTGCCAAAAATTTATTCATGGAGTAAGAAGCCACTTTTGACACATTTTGTTTCCTGAAAAAATGTCCTGGGTCTCATATATGCAAATATATCCTGTGTGATAGGATGTAATAAATGAAATGTTATATGTGTAATAATACTAAATGAATAAGGGTAATAAATGCCATACTCACTAAGCTCATGTATGTATTTTTCCAGTGCTGGGGCTTCAATTCAGGCCTTGGGAACTGGTCTGAAATTCTTGTCTTCAAGGACGGTGAGCTTACGCTTCACCCACAGTGCCACAGAGATACCCAGATGCTGAGTTCAAATCCCAGACCTGCCAGAAAAATGGTGCAAATTCCAAACCAGGGCCTTATTTTATTTTATTTTATTTTTGCCAAGCACGGGGCTTGAACTCAGGTCTTGGCATCTCTGCCACAGCTACACTGGGATCCTAGGATCCAAGTTCAAATCTCGGGGTTGGCAAGAAATAAAATAAAATGGAGAAGGATAAAATGGAGAAATACACGAAGGTGGTTTTACATTTTTTCCCCTTTGAATTGTGACCATCCTGCGTGTAAATGACAAGGCCCAGAAAGTGTACATGACATTGTATGCTGATGTTTGGCTGGCTATTAGGGAAGCCATAGCCAAAACCTCAACTTAGGCCTGGAGGTCGAATCCAGGGACTGCCACTAAGTCTTGGCCTGAGATTCTAAGAAACCCATTCCCATGTACATCCATAGGAATGTAATTTTATAACAGTAACAAATTAGTAATTACTGTATGATTATACTATAAAATTATACACAACAATTATACTACATTGACTAATTTTCAATTAATACTTTATTATGTATTCAACCATGATACTTAAAAATGGAAGGAATAATTTTATTGTCAATAATGGGTAGTAATATATGTAATTTCATACTATACAGACACCTTTCTCTTGTTTTATACATATATATGTATATATATATATGTGTGTGTGTGTGTATATATATATATGTGTGTGTGTGTGTGTGTATATATATATATATATATATATATATATACATATATACATATATGCCAATCTACACATTTATCTTGTCACTCCTGGGGCTCAGTGGTATAATGATGGCTAGTACATACAAAGCCCTGGATTCGATTCCTCACTACCATATGCATATAAAAATCCAGAAGTTGTACTCTCGCTCAAGCAGTCGAGCATTAACATTGAGCATAAAAGCTTAGGGACTGTGTCTAGACTCTTACTCAAGGTCCAAGATGGGTACCTCATCACAGAGCAAGCCGGGAGTCTGGTGCTTACAGCTGCCATATAAACTGACTTAGTCAGAGGTATACTACTGCAACTCAGCCCCACAGAGCCAGATGCTGCTGGCTTGCTCACCCTTGTCATCCAAGATTCTCAGGGGCTGAGATCTGACACTGGTGGGTTTAAAACCCAGCCCTGGCGGTATGTCTGTGAAACTCTGAGCTGTGGATCAAAGTGGATAGATCTCTAGCCTTGAGCAAAAGATCTTAGGACAGTAACCCCAACATTTTAGTGCAATCCCTGTGGCTGACTCCCATCCCCCCCAAAAAATACCCCTCTGAATCATTAGATGTGAACTTTGTGCTGTTTGTGATGTATTTCTGAAAAAATGGTGATACTGATGAAAGTACCCTAATACTAATGACAGCTTGTGTGATACATCTACTTGATGAGTCCTTCCTGGGGTGCTGGGGCCCTCACGGGATACTATGTGCTGAGTCCTTCACAGGGTGCAGTGTGCTGAGTCCTGCATTGGGTGCTGGTTGCTGAGTCTTTCACAGGATGCTGTGTGCTGACTCCTGTAAAGAGGGTTATTTGCAGGTGGGCACCAGTGGCTCACGCCTGTAATCCTAACTACTCTAGAGGCTAAGATTTGAGGATCGTGGTTCAAAGCCAGCCCGGGCAGGAAAGTCGCTGAAACTGTGATCTCCAATAAACCACCAGACAACTGGAAGTGTCGCTGTAGCTCAAGTGGTAGAGCAGTAGCCTTGAGCTGAAGAGCTGAAGGACAGAGTTCAGGCCCAGATTTCAAGCCCCATGACCGCCAAAAAAAAAAAAAAAAAAAGAGTGTTATGTATTTTGTCCTTCAAAGGGTGCATTCTTTCATCTTGTCCTCGTAAGAACTACACAACTGACATGAGTATGAAGAAAAGAATATTCAGGCTCAGATCTGTCCCCATGGCAGGGACAAAATTATGTACTACTGAAGACTAGTGATGTGTCTATAGGAGACAATTGTTTTGTCTTGATTTTTCTAAGTCATGAACTTTGAACTCAAGGCCTAGGCACTGAGCCATACTCTTGGGCTCAAGGCTAGCACTCCACTACATGGAGCCAAGGACCCCCTTGCAGCAGAGTGCCACATCTTAGGGTTCTATAACCGAGGTCTGTCATCCTGCCTTCTCAAGAAGCTGAGATCTGGGTTCCAAACTATCCCTTACACAAAAGGTACCATGAGACTCTTATCTCCAATTCACCACTAAGAAACCTGAAGTGGAAGCTAGGAGCTTGTGGCTCATGCCGGTCATCCTAGCTACTCAGGAGGATGAGATCTGAGGATTATGGTTCAAAGCTAGCCTGGGCAGGAAAGTCCTTGAGACACTTAGCTCCAATGAACCACAAGAAAACCGGAAGTGGCTCTCTGGCTCAAGTGGTAGAGCACAAGATTTGAGCTGAAGAGCTCAGGGACAGCACCCAGGCCCAGATTTCAACTCCTACAATGACAATAACAACAACAAAGACAGAAACAAATTAACAAACTTGAAGTAGAGGGCTGGGAATGTGCCTTAGGGGTAGAGTGCTTTGCATATATAAAACCCTGGGCTTGATTTCTCAGAACCACATCAGTAAGAAAAAGCCTGAAGTGGCTGTGTGGTTCAAGTGGGAGAGGGCAAACCTTGTACAAGAGAAACTAGGTAAAGTGCTCATGTCTTGAGTTCAAGCTCCAGGATTAGTGTATGCACACACACATGCACTTACACGCACTCACGCACAGAGAGAAAGCAGAAGTGAAGCTGTGACAAAGTGGTAAAGACTTTGGCTCTGAGCTAATGGTCAGCACCCAGGCCCTGTGTACAACCCCAAAACCTAGCCACCCAGGGCCCAACTAGGAGAGGTCAAAGGTTTCAAAACCTTATGAGCTTCACCAGTCCTAGATGACAGGAAGCTTTGTGATATCCAACATGTGCTTCGATTTCCCAAGCTTCTGGAAACCTAGGAGAGGCATTATAGGCCCATCATTGCTGGCAATGAAACGTTTCATTATGTTCAGTGCCCTAGTTGTTTGCCAGAAAGACTCCTGAATTATATTGAGCACTGTATCTGAACACCGGAATATAGTCTCATAAAGGCAGGATAAGAGCACAGAACTTGGCCTGCCATGGGAGGTGGCAAAAATGAAGATCTCCTGTTAAAAGAGAGCACTGGGAAGAGAGATAGCTAAGGGTACAAGGAGGCCTTTTTTTCCTGACTTTCAGAGCCCACCCACACATCCTCACTAATTGGCCCAGATGGAGTTATTTGGTACACAGCTGTACTGGAATGAGGTCTTTTGTGTTCCTGTCCAGACAATGAGGGAGACTTCCTCCAACAGGCCTGGGATGCAGAGAAACCCTCAGGCTACATTGGGAGCAGTGAGGGGAGCCCTGAAACATGCAATATCATAAAAGCACTCTCTGTTCTATGAACTCATTGTATTGAATATAATTTTCCTTGCTTGGTGCCATTCATCATAGCTACTCTGGTGTTTCACCTATGGAATACACCCATACATAGACAAAGAAATTGGGGTAAAGGTTTTTTTTTGAGGGGGCAGGTCCTGGGGTTGAACTATGAGCCTAGGCCTGGTCCAAGAGCTCCTTTTGCTCAAGAGTACTGCATTAAGCTTGAGTCACAGCCCCACTTCTGGGTTTTTCTGTGATCTCTTAGAAATAACATTGTCAAAGACTTTCTTACACTGGCTGGTTTCAAACCCAAATTCTCTACATCTCAGCCTCCTGAGGAGCTGGGATTGCACTCAGTGGGCACTTTCAAGTTCTTTCTTTAGTTCTTTGTTTTATAATCTGGACTGACTTCTTAATAGGGTCATTTCTATGGTTGGGACTTATAAGTAAACTACTAATGTTCTTTACACGTGCTTTCTCTGAGAGTATTTTCTCTCTTCATCTTACCCTCTGGTCACAGGTTTGAAGCCAAAAGTGAGAAATGAGTGTTACAGGATTTAGGAACAAATGTCCACAGGACATGCCAGTTCTGTCACTTAGCAGTGAGCTGCAGTGAATTTACTGTCTCAGGACATGAGGACCAAAACCTGGAGCGATCTTCATACTATCTGCATTGCTCCTTTTGCCTATAAAATGATCTAATAATTATGAGTGTTTTGTATCTCCAACCTTAAGTATCTAGGACACACTAGAAGCATGTTCCTGTTTCCATTTTTCTCTAGTACCTCTCGAGATTTAGACTAAAGGTTTGGTGGAGCGGCTTCTAGGTGAATTCCTGAGGTAATCCTCTTGAAGCCTCCTTAGGAGATCTCCATTCAAAGCCAGCCCTAGGAGGAAAGGTTTATTGTCTCCAATAAACCACTAGAAATCCAGAAGGGGAGCAGTGGCCTAGAGGGTGGAGCTCCAGCTTTGAGAGAGAAAGCCAAGCAGGAGATACAGGCCAGACCAGGCAGGAAAGCCTGGGAGGCACTTATGTTCATTTTACAACCAGATGGCTGGAAGTGGAGCTGTGGCAGTAGTAAAACCTCAGTCTTGTGAAAAACAGCTGAGGAATGCATCGCGTCCTCAGTTTAAGCCATGGGATGGCCACAAAAGAAAATTCAAAAAGAGAAAGCCAAGTTTAGTGTCCTACTTACTTACATGAGTATATTACTTCCCTAAGTGCAAAGAGGCTGTATGCAAAACTTCTGCTTTTATTTACTGATTTATGTTTTAGATATGCTCATTGTACATACTGCATCATTCTCTTCATTTCAGCCCTATTGCTTTTCACTTCCAGGGTTCTAGGCCTGTTTCCTTATAAGATGCACACTGAAGCTCTCAGCAGCCTTTATTTACATTTTATTATGAGGCCAATGCAGGAGCAGTCACAAATCAGGCAGGGAAGAGAAGATCAGAGTTCATAGAAATAAGCAGTATTCAGAAAATTATACTTGGAGACACAAAATGGTAGTATATATATGTAAAAACTACCATTAAGAAAAAAGATGAGGGGGTTGGGAATGTGGATTAGTGGGAGAGTGCATGCCTAGCATGGAAGAGGCCCTGGGTTCCATTCCTCAGTAACACATACACAGAAAAATCCAGAATTGGTGCTGTGGCTCAAGTAGCAGAGTGCTAGAGACAGTGCCCAGGCCTTGAGTTAAGCCCAAGAAATGTCAAAGAGATAACTATGTAGGTAGGTAGGTAGGTAGGTAGGTAGGTAGTAGGTAGGTAGGTAGGTAGGTAGGTAGGCAGGCAGGTGGGTTGGTACATAGATAGGTAGATAGATAGATACATACATACATACATACATACATAGAAAGAAAGAAAGAAAGAAAGAAAGAAAGAAAGAAAGAAAGAAAGAAAGAAAGAAAGAAAGAAAGAAAGAAAGAAAGAAAGAAAGAAAGAAAGAAAGAAGGAAAGAAAGAAAGAAAGAAAGACAGGAAGAATGACAGGAAGAATGACAGGAAGAAAGAAAGAAAGAAAGAAAGAAAGGCCTATAGGTAGATAGATAGATAGATAGATAGATAGATAGATAGATAGATAGATAGATATAAAAATGATAGATAACGCTGGTCTTGGACTTCAGGAGGAAAGAAGGGAACAATTCCAAGTCATGAGGCCTTCTGCAGTGTGCCAGGACACCAGCATCACTTTCACACAACCACAGAGCAGGAAGAATGTCTCTTTCCCACTTCTCAGGCAGGCGAAGGCCCCAGATCCAAGAGGGCAGAGCCAGGTACTAACTCAGCTGCTTGGAGACCAAAGAGAAATGACCCTGCCTCACCTTGGACTGGGGATTAGCAATAATGATGTGGAGAATGAAGGAAGGAGAAAAGACTGGCAGAAGTAGAAGAAGGGCCTTTAAATCTGATAGATGGAGAGTAAAAAACCCACTCCCTAAGACCAGAGAGCAGGGCTTTTCTACTCTGTTCCTCCCTCTCCCTAACTAAACTGGCTCTCGATTGGTAACCTAAAGATAGCCTGAGGCTACATTCACCTGAGGGAGGAAGGTTTGTCATTGTTTGAGGAAGCTGAGAAAAACCTGACCCTGGTGTAACTCCAACAAATGTTTCAGGTTTTCCCCCATTGCTGGCTGTGCCTGGAATGAGTGATGTGGTTTTGCAGCTCACTTCCCTGTTGAATTTGTATATTCTGCCTCCTTGTCCTCTTCACCTAGCCTGGCTTTTGAAACTGTTTTCTCTCCTTCAAATAGTGTTACACTGGAGTTCTTCCTGCTAACAGTGCCAGGGCTTGGATCCTGAGAACTTCATTTGAACCCAGGATGGGTCGATGGGTCAAGAACACTAGAACATTTAGAGTAACTTCTCATCACCAAGGGAAAAACAAGAAGCTCTTGAACATCTGACCTTTCAGACGTGGAAGTCAGAGTGTCATAGACTTTCCTGCACTGGCTGGCTTCAGAGTGATCCTAAGACCTCAGCCTCCTGATCTAGGGTGATGCACAAGAGCTACTGGTGCTCTGCTAGGTTCAGACGTGTAATGACATTGACAATACAAGTCAATTGCTTATCACACAGGGCTTGGGGACCATATTAAGCCTTTCAACATTGGACCTTTCAGAACCCTGTGGACACAAGGTTACAATGCTAGAGTCTGTGAGGATGGGCATGTGGATATTCTACACTTAAGCCTGGAAGTTTGACTCCAATTCTGGTATATATCAGCATTGATTTTCCAGAGAATGTTCTCATAATTAGCGAATAGGAAACATACTTTGATTAACCCTCAGTTTTATTCCAGTTGTGTGTCTTTTATCAACCCTGGGAACTGTCCCTGAGCAATTCAGTCAAGGATAACCCTCTACCACTTGAGCCACAGCTCCACATGGGATTTTTTAGTGGTTCACTGGAGATAAGAGTCTAACAGGCTTTTCTTGCCTAGCCGGTATTTGAACTGTGGTCTTCAAATCTCAGTCTCATGAGGAGGTAGTTTTCCAGGTGTGAGCCACTGGCATCTGGTCTATTGTTTTTGACAGTCCTGGGGATTGTTTTTCTCAAGGCTAGCATTCTACCATTTGAGCCAGTCCACCTCGTCTGGTTTTTTCTGAGTATATGGCACTGAGGATTCAAACCCTGGTATTCATGCATGTTGAGTGAGCTCTTTACAATTATGCCACATTTCTAGCCTCCCACTTACAATTTTATCCCACAACTTGCCTGTCCTCAAGAAAAAGCTTCTCAGTATAAATCATCTAGAGACATCCCTATAGGAAGGTGTCCAAAGATAAATAGGTCAAAGCTCATTCTTGGGAGAGACTATAAACCTGAGAAGACTGTGACAAATGCCTCCATTTAATTATGTATCATGTTTCAACACAAAAATTTTTAATGATAAATGAATCAATGTCTTAAATTATTGTGTATAATTTTATAATAGATGTGCAAAATATAAATGAGAATGATAATATAAATAGAAAAACAATAAAAGAATGAATCAAATAAAAAATAAAATAAATACAAAATCAATCATGAGAATCATAACATGTAAAAAACATACACATGTAAGTATATATCATATATTACACATGTATAGAAATATATTTTCCATTGCAGGGCCCTCATTTAGGACATGGGAACTCTAGCCTGAATTTCTTTTCCTCAAGGACAGTAAATTTTTCCTTCTCCTATGGTATAAAAGAGTTACCTGGAATGTGAGATCAAATCCCACCAATGGTATAAATACTGGCCCCAGTTCCAAGACAGTGACTTAATTTTTTAATGGAAGCAGTTTATTCAGTTTCATGCTGAACATTAAATAAAAAACAGTGTAGAATTTTGTACATCTATTCAGACATCCTTCCTTTAACCTCAAAGTGCTTCTCAGAATACTATATTGTCTATTTTTGGTATGGTTTTATTGTAAAAATGTTGTACAGAGAGGTCACAGTTACATGAGCAAGGTCATGAGTATATTTCCTATTGAGCATTGTTACCTCCTCCTTTGTTTTCCCCCTACCATCCCTTACCTCCCTTCTCCACAATGACTCCCCCTGCCAAGCTCAGTGACTTAATTTTTTAATTTTGTCTTGGCATGGGGTTTGAACTCAAGTAGTAGCAAATCTGCACTTTCCCTCACATTGCTACAAGTTCCTGAGTTCAAATCCCAGTCTAGGAAAGAAAACTGACAGAAATTCAAAACCAGGGAGCTCTATTTTTTAAATTTAGTTAAATAATCAATTTTTGTCTTTTCTCTTTTTTCTTTTTCTTTTTCTTTTTTTTTTTTTTTTTTTTTGGCCGATCATGGGGCTTGAACTCAGGTCGTGGCAACTCTGTCTCAGCTTCGATCACCATAGGCTGGGTGCAGCCTCGGGACCCATACCCAATCTTGGAATCCTAGGCCCAGAGGGCTTGCAGAAAGAAAAAAAAAAGTGAGATAGCACAAAAAGTAGCAAGCTGCAGAGGGCTGGGGGTTTAATTTTTTTTTCTTTGCATGATGACTATCCTGGATCTGAATGCTATGGGTGCAAAGTGGACCTCGCCTGCCATTGCTGAAGGCTGGCAGGCTAGCAGGGAAGCCATAGGCCAACCTATCAACATAGGCCCTGGGTTCAAATCCAGGTTCTGACAACTACCAATGGCAGGGGATCACAAGACACTCATTCCTATGTATAGGAATACCAATTAAAGAGAAGTTTGTGCATTGGTTGAGCATAAAATTTGATGCAATAATCCTAGGACAATGATTGATTTTAATTTCATGCTTCATTAAGCATGAAAAGAATAATATTCCTTTAATTATGGTATAGTAAACACCTAAGAGTTGGTAGGAATGTAGTATATGTCATTCAATCATACATAGGCGGCTATGGTGCTTTTTACCAACATATATTTATTTGTATACTACTGACTGCCTATCCTTGTATCGCTGTTTTGGCCAATCCTGGGTCACGATTTCAGCACCTGGGAAACACCTCACAGCTTCATTGGTTAGAGGCTGCTATGCTCACACTCACCCATTCATGAATTGGACCTGCTAGGCCCTGAGTTCAGATCCTAGCACTGCTAAAAATTTAATCTTGGAGTATGAAGCCAAGTGTGACACCTGTTTTCCTTTTATGGGAGAGTCCTGGGTGTCAGGCATAATGGAGAACACATCTACAAATCCAGATGGTATGTGATAGGATGTAAACAATGTAATACATAGTTAGGATTCATCACAGTCAATAAAATAAACGGTAAATTAATGAAAAATATAAAACATACAATCAATAACCACACCACACATAATATAGACTGAACATCTGTATGGAAGTTTAATCCTATCTTTAAAATATGTAAAGGAGTACATTTTCCAGGTCTGGGGCTTGAATTCAGGCCTAGGGAACAGGCCTGACATACTGGTCTTCAAGCATTGCGAGCTTCCCCCTTCCCCACAGTGCAACAGAGTTACCCAGATCCCGGGTTCTAATTCCAGGACTTGTAGACAAAAAAAAAAATGGCACACATTCCAAGTCAGGGAGCTTCATTAGCATTTTTAATATTTTTTAAGTTAACTTCGCCTTTATTTGATATATATTGATTTTATAGCATGAGAGTTTTTCAAAAAAAGGGGTTTAAACATTTACATTTCAGCATAGTACATAGGTGTTTCTATTTTGACCATCTGCCCTGAAGATTGAGAATGAAAATAAGGACATCATTTCTCCCTAGAATGTCGGGACAGATGAATTTATTTCTATTTAGTGTTATTTCCACAATTATAAACTCTCTGCATTTGCGTCATATGAGTTTTCCTCAGTGCCTACCACGAAATACACTAGGGGAGTCCTCATAGCACAAAATGTTGGGTTTCTGAATAAAACCTCAATAAAGTGGATTGTAAAATGAAAAACAAAAACAATGGGACTGGGATGTATCTCAGTAGTGGAGTATTTGCCTAAAGAGCATAAGACCCTGGCAGAAAAGTTTCCTAAAGCTCAGAATGTTAGAATTTTATGATCTGCATGAACAAACTTTTTTTAAATTTTATTTTTTGGCCCTGGGGCTTGAACTCAGGGATTATCCCTGTGCTCTTCAGCTCAAGGAGAGGGATCTACTACTTGAGTCAGAGTGCCACCTCGGTTTTCTAGTGGTTTATTGGAGATAAGTCTCATAGACATTCCTGCCTGGGCTGACTTTGAACCACCAACCTCAGATCACAGCTTCCTGATTCTGAGAAAAGAAACTTGGAATACACTTTTAGTACAAATAATTTATAATGCCATGGTTAAGGCACTAATTCAGAAGTATTTTTTCATTGGCTGGATTCTTAGTTTATTTCAAGATATATATATATATATATATATATATATATGTATATATATATACATGGATTATTAATATATATATAAATATATTATTAAAAACAGCTTTGAAGTGCACCTAAGATCTTATGTGCTAATGTAAAGTTATACAACTGAACAAGCTTCATTTTTTTTCAGTTTGGTTGGTACCTTAAATTAGGTGGAGTTTGTGTATTGTCGTTCTGTTCTCTGTTTTTGGAGGATTTCTCTCCCTTTTATCCCCCTACCTCCTCTCCTCACATTTGAACTCAGCTTGCTCTTTCTTGGCTTCATTGTTCATAGCTGATTTTCTACCACTTCAGCTATGCCTGTAGCCTGGCATTTGCCAGTTAATTGGAGATGATATCTCTCAGGCTTTTCTGCATTCATTGGCTTTGAAATTTCATCTTCCAGGTCTCAGCCTCCTGAGTAGTTTACAGATGTGAGCTACTGTGGTGCCTAGTGATAAACTAGACTTTGGTTGGTGTATTCTTTCTGTTTTTCTAAGGATGGAATCATCTACTATAGTATTTCTGTGAATGTCCTGGATCTGAAGTAAGATATATAATACGTAGGCAAATCTGTATAATTTTCATAAGATGTAATAAATTTAATATGTGTTATAAGTGTAATAATAGTCTATAAATATAATGAATGAATAATACAAAAAAGCAATATGCAGTAAACATAAGTATGTGGATATTAATAATTTCAAATGTGGATGAAAATTAATTTACAGGGCTGGGGATTGAATTCAGGCCTAAGGAACAGGCCAGAATTGCTTTTATTCAAAGAGGGTGAGTTTCCCCATTCCCCATAGTGCATTAGAGTTTCCCAGACTCCAAGTTCAAATACCAGTCCTGGCAGAAAAAAAATGAGCACTCATTCCAAGCCAGGGAGCTCCATTAGTATTTTTAATATATTAAATTTTTTATTTTAATTTATTTTCTATATATTTCATTATTTTATTGTTTTATTTATTTATTTGTTTAGCCAAGCACGGAGCTGGAAGTTGTGGAAACTCTGCCTCAGCTTCCATCACCCTAGCCTGGGTTGGTGCAGCCTCTGGACCCACAGCCTATCCTGGGATTCTAGTCTTCAGGGGCTGATAGGAAAAAAAAGTGAAAATGGCAAGGAAAAATAGCCATGAATTGCTAACAGTTAGAAATTTCTCAGTTTACTTTCCTTGCATGGTGATAATCCTGGGTCCAAATGACACAACTGCAACCTGTAGGCATTGCTGTCAGCAGGCTGTCAGTGAAGCCATAGGCCAATCTGCGCACCTAGGCTCTGAGTTTGAATTCCGGTCATGACATTTACAAATGGCTGGAGAGCATAAGAAACTATTGCCTGTCCATAGGAACACCAGAAGAATGTGGTCAATGTCATGGTTTGAAGACTAGTTTGTCAATTAGTCTAGCATAAAATTAAACCCAGAATTCACAAGATATGGATTGATTTTAATTTATAGTTTATTATGCATTAAAATAATACTGTGTGCGTGTGTGTGTGTGTGTGTGTGTGTGTGTGTGTGTGTGTTTTGTCTGTAGTGGGTCCTGAACTCTGGGCCTGGGTGTTGTCCCTCAGCTTTTCAGCTCTGGTTTAGTGTGGTACCATGTGAGACACAGCGCCATTCCTGGCTTTTTCTGATAATGTGTTGCTGAGGAATCGAACCGGGGACTCATGCATGCAAAACAAGCACTTTCCCAATGAGCCACCTTCCCAGCCCCTAAAAGAATACTATTGATTAAATGGAGTCCTCACTAAATACCTGAGAATCACTAGGAAGGTACTATATGTCATTGAATACTAGATAGACATCACTGGCAATATCTAAATATCTAAATATATATTTATTTGTATACCACCGTCTGCATAGAAATGTATTGCTATTTTGGCTCAAAGGAAAACAAAATGAAAGCAGCATCGAAAAAAAGACACAAACCACGGACGGTCAACAGTTTCTGTTTTCCTTCCTTGCACGTTGACCATCCTGGGTGTGAAAGACATGGCTGCAACCTGTAGGTCACCTGGCAGTTCTGAAGGTTGGCGCTGTCAGTGAAGCCATAGGCCAACATGGACACTAGGCCCTGAGTTCAAATCCTGGTCATGCCACTTACAAGGGGCTGAAGAGCCTAAGAAACTATTGCTTGTCCATAGGAACACCAGAGGAATGTGATTAATGTCATGGTTGGATGAGTAGTCCCTCAATCAGTCTTGCATAAAATTAGACCCAATAATCACTGGACAGGATTGATTTTAATTCATAGTTTATTATGCATTAAAAGAATACTATTGATTAAATGGAGTCCTCACTAAATACATGAGAATCGGTAGGAAGGTAATATATGTCATTGAATACTAGATAGACACCTCTGGCAGTACCTAAATATCTAAATTTATATTTGGGTTGGGAATGTGGCTCAATGGTAGAGCTCTTGCCTTGCATGACTGAGGCCCTGGGTTTGATTCTTCAGTACCACATAAGCAAAAAGAAAAAAGCCGGAAGTGGTACTGTGGCTCAAGTGGTAGAGTGCTAGCCTTGAGCTGAAGAGCTGAGAGATAGCGCCAGGCCCAGAGTTCAGGCCCCACGATGGAACCCCAAAATAAATAAATAAATAAATAAATTTATATTAATTTATTTACCACCATCATCATAGAAAGTTACTGCTATTTTGGCCAAACCTGGGGCTTGCTCCCAGGTCCTGAGATTCACTTGGCAGCTGAATGGGCTAGAGCGGTGCTGACACTCACCCATTCATGAATTGGGCCTCTCAGGCCTTCACATCAGGTCCCATCATTACCAAAAATTTCTTCCTGGTGTAAGATTTCAAGGGTGACACCTGTTTTCCTTTTCTGTACAAGTTCATAATATGTCTGCAAAGTTACATGCTATGGAATAGATGGGAATAAATGTAATAAATGTTATAGGTGCACTAACGGTCCATAAGATAAATGCCAAGTAAATAAATAAATGGTAAAACACACTGTATCACTCCAAAAAACATGATATAGTCTGAATATATTGATGTAAGTATAAATCATAAATTTAACATGTCTATAAATGTTATGAGGTGCTTGAATTCATAGGAAATGATAGGCAAGATGTATGGCACAACAATTAGTTTTAAATAAGAGTTCATGAAGTGTGACAATAAGAATCATATTCAGGAATTACAGGCATTGGGAAAGATCCAAGAATCGGTACTCAAATGGTACATAGGATTCGAACACAGCTCACTACATCTCCTACTCTATCCAAATAGGTAATTAGCATACTAGCTTCAGCGTATGAATGGATGAATATTGTGCCTCATCCCCACCCTGGGGCTCAATCTCAGGTCCTGGGTATGGCCTAGCTCCTTAGTGGCTCACAAGCTGATGGGCTCATGTGGACCTATTTGGCTGTTGGGCTGCCTAGACCCCAAGTTCAAATCCCAGCACTACCAAAAGGTTTATTCTGATGTGAGAAGCCAATCCTTGCACCTGTTTCCCTGTACTGTGCAAGTGCTGGGTCTCAGCAAGAGTCAAAAAAAGCATATGCAACCCTAGATCTGTGGGAATAGGTTGTCATCCATGTCAGCTCAGTTTTATATGTCATCCTATGCTCAATAAAATACACAATACATTCCTGAAAAAGACACAACATAAAAAGAATTAATACACTGAATGCAAGATGCATACCATATCTGTATGTAAGTAGAGATCCTATGTTTAAAAGAGCTGGGCTTCTTATTTTGTCCAGTGCTTGTGCTACAAATCAGGCCCTGCACCAGGCCTGACATTCTAGTCTTCAAGGATGGTGAGCCTCCCCTTCCCCCACAGTGCAACAGAGTTACCAGACCTGAGTTCAAATCCCAGCACTGACAAAAGATTCATCCTGATGTCAGAAGCCAGTCATGGCACCTGATTTCCTCTCCTGTGAAAGTTCTGGGCCTCAGCTAGGAAGGAGAATGAATGCATAGGCAACCCTATAACAATGGGAACAGGTTGTCCTCCAAGTGAGCACAGTTATAACTGTCACCATACTCAGTAAAATACACAATACCTCCATGAATTAGACACAAATTAAGGAGAAGTGCACCGAATTCAAGATGCTATCTGCACATGTATGTCAATATAGATGCTATGTTTAAATTATGAATTTAGGACTATCCTGGCCTCAGCTTCAATCACCTTAGGGTGGTGGGCTGCCATGGGCCCATAGTCAATCCTAGGATCCTAGGCCCTGAAGTCTTCCAGGAAAACACACATACACACACAGAAAAAAAAGCCACAGGATGGATTTTTAACAATGTTTCCTTTCCACGGTGATTATCCTGGGTCTGAATGACACGCCTACAAAGGGTAATTCACCTTGCATTGGCGAAGGCTAGTGGGCTATCAGGGAAGCCATAGACCCATGTAGCAATGTTGGCACTGAGTTCAAGTGCTGGTCCTGACACCTACAAATCAGGGGATTTCCCAGAGACTCATTACTATGCATAGGAACACCGATGGAATGTGAGCAAACTCATGATTGAGAAGTTTCTCCATGGATCAGTCTAGTCTAAAATTAGACACAATGATCCTAGGATGCTGACTGATCTTATTGAATAGTTTATTAAGCATGAAAAGAATCCTATTCTTTCAATGGCGGCATAATAACTACCTAAGAGTTGGTAGGAACGTAGTTGATGTCATTGAATCCTAGGTAGATGTCTCTGGCACTCTATACAAATATATATTTATTGGTATACTACCACCTGCCTATCCATGTATGGCTATTTTGTCCACCCCTGTGGCTCGATGTCAGGGTCTGGGAATTCAGTTTCCTGGGATTGAGGTTGCCGTTTTGACACACTCATTCATGAATTGGTTCTGCTAGCCCCTGAGTTCAGATCTCAGCACTGCCCACAATTGGATCATGGAGTAAGAAGCCGAGTGTGACACCTGTTTTCCTTTGATCTGAGCATTCTGGGTGTCAGACATGATGGAGAACACATCTACAAATCTAGATACTATGTGATAGGATGTCATCAAAATAATAAATGGAATGTGTTACCACAGTCAATAAAATAAATGGTAAATAAATGAATAAACAGAAATACAATAAATAATCACAACAAACAGGATATGTACTGAACATCTATAAGTAAGTACAAATTCTATCATTACAATGTATATAAATAGTATATTTCCCAGGGCTGGGGCTTGAATTCAAGCCTAGGGACTAGGCCTGACTTTCTTGTCTTCAAGCACGGTGAGTGTCCCCATTGTCCACAGTGCGGCAAAGTTACCCAGACCCTGAGTTCAAATCCAAACCCTGGCAGAAAAAAACGGCACCAATTGCAAGCCAGGCAGATCATTTTTGTTTGTTTGTTTCTTTGTTTGCGAAACAAGGTCGTGAACTCAGGTACGGCAACTCGAACTCAGCTTCCATCACCCTAGTCTGGGGTGCAGCCACTGGAACCACAGGCGATCCTGGGATCCTAGACCTCCAGGCCTTGTGGTGGGGGTGGGGGGAAAGTACAGAGAAGAAGTGGTGGGATGGCTTTTTAACATTTTGCACCATGATCATTTGGGTGTGAATGACACAGCTCTAAAGTGTACTTCACCTTGTATTGCTGAAGGCTGGCAGGGTACTGGGGAAGACATGGTCCTGCAGGGCAATATAAGCCTAGAGTCGAATCCCAGTCATGGCACTTCTGAATGGCGGGAGATTCTAAGAGACTTGTTCCCATTTATAGGAATAATGATTGAATGTTGTAAGTGTTACGATTGAATGAGTTGCTCATGAATGGTACTCATATAAATTTAGACATCATGATTTCAGTAGGCTGATTGATTTTATTTAATATGAATCAGTAAAAGACAACTTTTTGTTACAGAGACACAATAATTTCAGGACACTGATTTACTTAATAGTTTATTAAGGATGAAAACAATATTAATTATATGGAGGCATAATAAATACCCAAGAACTGTTAGGAATGTAGTCTATATAACTGAATAATGGATAGACATCTCTGGAACACTATATATACATATATATATATATATATATATATATATATATATATTAGCATACTACCATGTGCATGCCAATCTGTTCTTATTTTGTCAACCCCAGGGGCTCAATCTCAGGTCCTGGGAAATGCCTGTCAGCTCAGTTTGTCCCAGGATGGCATGTTGACACTCAATCATTCATGAATTTGGCCCTGTAGGCCATGAGTTCACATGCCAGCACTCCCAAACAATGAATCGTGGAGTAAGAAGCAGATGGTGATACATGTTTCCTTTTCTGTGAAAGTCCTGCGTGTCAGGTATGAAGTGGAATACATATGCAGACCTATATCCTATGTAATCAATGTAATCAATATTCTCTGTGCCATAATAGTCAATAAAATAAATGGTTACTACATGAACAAAACAAAAGGTAAAATGAATAACTACACTGAATGAAATATGGAGTAAATATATGTATGTAAATATAAACCATATATTTAAAGTGTACACAAGTAGGATGTTTTCTAGTGGTGGGGATCGATTTCAGGCCTAAGGAACAGACTTGAATTTCTTGACTTCAAGAAAGCAAGCTTCCCCTTCCTACACAGTGCAACAGAGTTACCCAGACCGTGAGTTGCTATCCCACTCCTGGCAGAAAAAAATGGCATCTCTATGCTATGTGACAACCAATTCTTAGGTATTTCATTATTTCTCCTTTTAATGAATATAATTTTTTAAATGCTTCATAAAGTATTGATTAAAATCAATCAGTATCCTAGAATATAATTGTATGTAATTTTATCCTAGAATCATTCAAGAACTGCCCACTCAATCATGACATACATCACATTCCATTGGTATTCATATGGATAAAAATGAGTTTCTAGGATCTCCTGCCATTTGGAGGTGGCAGGACCAGGATTCAAATTGCGGGCTCCAGCTTCCACCACTTAAACCTGAAGATAGGGAACTCACCGGTCTGTCCAAGATCATCAGCAAGATCAATGATTAAGCAAGCACCAGTGGCTCTCAGCAGTCCTCCATGATATTTACAAGGCTGTGAAAGGAGATTCATGGTCAAAATCACCCTAGGCTGGAAAGTACTTGAGACCCCTGTCCAATTTCAGTGTCAACAATGCCAGAAGTAGAGCCGTGTGGCTCCAGTGGTAAAGGGGTAGATTTGATCAAAACCAGCTCATCGACCATGCTTCGATCCTGAGTTCAATGTCCAGGACTGGCAACAAACAGACATACACAACAATCTGTGCAGCCATCCGGCCGTCTGTTGGTTGACAGCACTACCAGCAGTTGAGGAAGGTAGAGGTAACTGAGGGGTAAGCAAGAGTCTCGATGCGAATTTGGAGTACAATAGGAAATTGACGACCTAGTCAGTTAGTGGGAGAATAGAGCATTTCCCAGAGCCTGGGAATGTGGCCAGCCCATCTTTCCCATCCCAGCGCGCAGATGCCTGAAACAACAAGACTCTGAGACAGAGCTGCGGGCAACAAATTACTGCCAGAACACCAGAAGAATCCTCCCATCAGACCTTCAACATTCAAGAAAACAAAGAATACAAAAAAGGGAAGGATCCCAAAGAAAAACACCACTGGGGAGGGTGATTCAACACGGAGGGTCTGGCCAAAGGTAATGCCTACCACAGGCTTCCCCTGCCTTTGGACACAGTAACAGCCACCAGAGTCCAGAGTGTCAAGGGTGCCGATACCATAAAGGAGCTGCAGAGGTACTACCAACATGTGGTGATTGCCCTGGATTGCAGCAAAGAAGAAACCAGGTGCTCTGTGCCAAGATCCAACCACTGAAGCAAGAAAAGAAAAACCTGCAGAATTGACAAGAGAAAGAGAAGGAGAAGGTAGCCCAAGTGCACAAAGCACCAAAAACAGAGCTAGACAACCACAAGCTACCCATACAGAGGTTGGTTTTGGCAGAAAGTAATTTACAATCGGCACCAGCCCACATGCAGCTCATGGCCGATGACAGAAATGGAGCATGAAGATCTCACCAGCTGCCTACAGGCCACAGAGCAGTGCATGGAGGAGCTGGAGATGGTGGCTTCTGTGGTTCCTACTTACAGAAGGAGACTGAAATGTTGTTCAAACAGCTTAATGATGTAACACTTCAGCTCAAGGAAAAGACCAGAAGCTTCTATGACCTGGAGCAAGTGAACACAGAGTTTTAGGAGAAGCTGGAAGCACTCTGGACATAGAGGAGCAACAGGAAGAACAGAATCTGCAAGTTCCAACAAGTGCTGCAGAAGCCTGATATACTGAAGAGACTACAGCACAACCTGAGCTGAATGGTAACTTTGCGAATCTGGAGACAGACACCTTCTTGCAGAACCTGAGCATTGAGAGGTCCACGCAGGAGGAGGAGGCCTGATGGCTAACTGAGCAGGTAAACCAACTGACAGAGGAGAAGGAGTGAGGATTGAGGTAGGTGCTGCACCTAGAGAATAGCTGGGGGAACTGAGAACGAAGCTAGCAGAGCCATGGCACCCCGAGGGTCCATCTCAGGAGAAGCAGCAACTGCAGGCCCACGCCTACCACATGCAGATGGGGTTGAAAAACCTGGAGGAACAACTTCATATCTAGGTCCAGGAAAACCAGAGGCTTCGTCTCCAGATTGCAGAGCAGCAGGAGCAACTGGTAAGACTAGATGAGAAAACCAAGGATCGAGACCCCACCATGTGCATGTGTGTGCAACACACAGCTGGAGGAACAGCTGGCCATGCTGCGGGGCACTCTCCACAGGGTGAGCAGTGAGAAGGAAGATCTTACCAGCATCCTGGACTCAGAGCAGCAGGTGAAGAAACATCCGCAGGAACAGCTGGGCTGCTGAGAGGAGAAGATAGAAGAATGGAAAGAGTGTCTTTGAGAGAGAGCCAAGCACCTCAGGAGCTGCAGGAGCCGCAAGAACAGTCCCTGGCCCAGCTGCAGGAGCTCAGATCCACCCGTCAGCAGCACATCACTTCCAATGAGCAGCTGTGCTCCAAGTAGCAGGTCCTACAGTAGCACCTGCAGAAGCAGACCCAGCTGTTGGAGCAGCTGAAACAAGTACAGGGTCAGACCAAATGGACCGACTAGGTGGTGCCCCCAAAGTGGCAGGAGAGTTTCAAGTGCCTGGAAATGACCAGTCTACAGGAGGAGCACCTGCAGTCCCAGCTGAGCTTCCTGGCTTTCTCTGGGGAAGGGGAAGCTGTGAACCCTGGAGAAGCAAAAGCTGAAGAAGCGACTCTCCTCGATGTGCCCGTGGCAGAGGATGGAGATGTCCCCTAACCTGAGAGGGATGTGGCACTGTTAGCACTCTGAGAGGATGAGATCCACAGGAGGAAACTCCTGCCGGACTGCTGCAGGCACTCCCCCTCCCCCGGACAGCTCAGTGCCAGATAGAGCCGGAGCCACAGGTCCCCTGCCCCATGTGCTGCCACCATAACATGTGAGATTATGGGAAGTGGGACATGTGGGCATCCGAGAAGAAAATCTGCTTCATCCACAATCTCCTGATGAGGTGGACTTCCAGAGTCCGACAGATGAGCTCCACCATCGATGCAACCAGCTGTCGGCACATATCCGCACCGTCTAGGAATCCATCCTGGCATGGAAAGGACAGTTGTTCATTCTGGATCAGCTGTGTCAGGAGAAATCCAAGTGCATGTGCCAGCTGTCCCAGGAGAAGATGAAGAGTAGATAGCTGCAAGAGCTTCTGTCACTCCTACACGGGGCTCCAGATGCCGACACAGGCGGAGCTCCCTACCATTGCCACTGCTTCAGAGGCCTCAGGCTCCTGGGTGGGCAAAATGAGGGAGGCACAGAAAAGTTTTGAAGAATTGCAACTTCAGGATAGTGTGGAAACTGCAAGAGGAGAGATCAGGGTTCCCTGCCTCGTACAGGACTCCCCCACAGAGCATGTCCTGCTGAAGCTCCCCTCATCCAGAACTGCCCACAGCTGGTGCACTCAGGCATGCAGTACTCTGTCCCTTTTTTTCTGTAGACTGATGGGGATGATGACTCCCTTTGTGACATACTGAATCCCAAAATCCTCAGCAGCCACCAGAACTAGGAGGCTAGGTGGGCTTTTCTAGGCCTCCATCTCCCTGGTGATAAGAAGGGTAAACTGCGGGCCAAGTAGAGCAGAGGCTGCTGGGAGGAGGCCCAAATTCCAGGGACATCTAATGGCCCATTGGTGGCCAGGGAAGATGCCCATGTTATGCTTATCACAAAGAATAAATTGTTTCCAAAGGGAAAATAAAGCCTCCACATAGATTTGTCTTCGAGTTATGGGGCTTGAACTCAGGGCCTGGCCACTGTCCTTGAGCTCTATTTGATCAAGACTGGTGGTCTACAAGTTGAGTCCCACCTCCCCTTCCAGCTTTTTCTTTGTGAAATCGAACCCAGGGCTTCAGGCTTGCTAGGCGACCACTCTATCACTGAGCCACATTCTCAGCTAGGATGATATCTTCACACACACACACACACACACACACACACACACACCTGCCAAACCCATATGGCCAATCCTCAGATAAATAGGAATTAGGGGCTAGGATGAATATGAAGCACAAGTCTGGTTCACAGTGAAATACTTCCCTGCCTCCTCTTCGACATCCTTATTTAAAGTTTCTCTTTTACTATTGAGGGATGAGAGAGGGAGAGGGATGTCTGAGAGAAGAACACCAAGAACAGTGGCCCCCTGAGCCCCACAGCTTCCTCCACACAAGTCGTCCTACAGATTCCCATCTTACCTGACTCAATATTGTGTCTACACTGTCTCCCTACCCCTGCAAGGTTCAGAATGAAATAAGTGTCAGCCCTGGCCTCAGCCCACACCCAGAATAGAAGCTCCTAGTTCCAGGCTGACTTCCACCTCTGACTTCCCAGAGTTAGACTGCACCCACCACTCACCACTGTGTTGGTGTCAATGATCTCATGGATGGATTTCAGGAAGAAGGTCTGTGGCAAAAAGCAGAAGCAGTAGTGTAAGCAGGGAGGAAGGAGCCGGAGCAATTGGTCTGGGATCTTCCTCCTTGAATCCTTCCCGTCAAGCCAGAGCCATCCTGATGAGAAGCATGGCCAAGGCCAGGGGATGGACAAGATAGAGGAGCATGGGACTAAAGGAGGTACTGCTTTATCTTGGCACACTTGAAATTTCCCATATTTGGCCCATGCCAATCCCAAAGCCAACATGCAATGCCTCTCCTTGTTGTTGTTGTCCATGAGCGCTGTCCCTGAGCTCTTTTTCTCAAGGCTTGCACTCTACCACTTGAGCCACCAGGACACTTATGATTTTCTGATGGTTCTTCGAGGATAAGAGTCTCACACACTTTCCTGCCCAAGCTGACTTGGAAGCCAGATCTCACCTTCCTGAGTAGCTAGGATGACAGGCATGAGCCACCAGTGCCCAGCATGTGATGCCTTTTTAAAGGATCTTGGCGAGTCTGTAAAAGGAACCCCATAGGGTCTGGATAGACCATGACCCGATCAAGGAGCTGGGATAGGGGAAGGCTGATGTTATAGCCATTCTGTTCCCCAAAATTATAGATGTCAGGTGGTGTTGGATGCATCAAACTCCTAGGCCAACAACCACCAGACTTAGTGGGGAAAAAGGTAGAGAATACCCAAAGGTTACAGAGTAGAAATATCTGATTTGGCATGTGTATGGATTGTGTGTGTGTGTGTGTGTGTGTGTGTGTGTGTGTGTGTGTGTGTGTGTGTTTACCAAGGCTTGAAGAGCCTAGGTGGTAACCTTTAGCATGTTTGCACAAGTTTGGTGCTCGAACATTTGAATTATAGTATTTCTTCTTCCCAGCTTTTTGGTGATTCTTTGGAGATAAGAGTATTCCCAGGCTAGCTTTGAATCTTGATTGATCCTCCAGTGTCAGCCTTGAGTAGCTAGGATTATAGGCATGAGCCACTGGCATGCAGCTGCACGGATGGCTTTTCATACTTTCTGTTCTAACAGCTGTCTACTTGCCCTGGCCTAGATGTCTGACCTCTACATCAGCTTCCAGCAGCCCCCTGACTGTGTGGAAAACATAATGTTCAAACCTGTCAGTGCATCCTATTTCTTTGTCCTCAGGGGTGAGTATGTTTCCTCTGAAGTCCGGAGGGTTAGGGGAAGGGGAAGGAGGGATAGCTGTAGATGGGTGCTTGGCTAGGAAATAGGTATTCTCTTTTATCCAAGAAGGAAAGTGTGCCCAGATGCTAATGCTCATGCTCTCATATTTCTAGCTCCCTTAGCAGGCTGAGATCAGAGGACTGACATTCAGATGCAACCCAACAAGATATGTTTGAGAGACTCTCCTCTCCCAAGAACCACCTGAAAGCTGGAAGAAAAGCTGTGGTAGAGTGCTATCCTTGAATGAAAAAACTGAGAGACAGAGCACGGGCCCTGAATTCAAGCCCTACTACCAAGATGCACTCATGCACACGCACGTGCGTGCATGCACACACACACACACACACACACACACACACACACACACACACACACACACAAACACACAGAGGAAGGTCGTAATGATAAGCTGAACTAGAACTGGGGGCAGTCCTGAGGCATAATCATAGTAAACTCTCAAGCTACATCAGTTGTTGGGCTTCTTGGGCTAAGGAGTCTGGCCTATGGCAGTAAGTTCCATGGAACCTGTCCCTCCATTCCAGCACGGGGCCATAGAACCAAGGGAAGGACACTATGGATGTCCCTATGTAGTTGGCCCATGATTGCAGAACTTTATCTGCCCCTGAGCGATAGTGAGTTAAGCAGGTCTCTGAGCTCCTGGGACTCCTGGTTTATAGTGATTGTTACAAGCAGCAGCCAGCCTGCTTTGGATTCCTCAGCATACTAGTCTCTCATAAACCCTACTCAAAACCTGCCCAAGGTGTGCCTGACAAATTCACGTTCTTGTGATTCCCTTGTGAGCCGGCATTAAGTAGTCTACCCCTTCTGGCCCAGAACCGTGGTCTGAGACGTCGATTTAGTGCTCAGATCCATACTGCACTCATGACAGATGCTCTTCTGATGACCCGGCCGATGACCTCCATGCCACAAAACTTTATCCTTATCTTGTATTGTGTCCCGCTCTGTAGGCAAAGGCCTTCAAGGAGGCTGCTCTCAAGACTTGTAGGACACGTAGACATTGGAAGACCATCAGGAGCCCACTGGAAAGTACTCTGCCTAGAGCCACAGCATGAGGTCAAAGCAGGCCAGGTATTGGTCATAGGGCTCTAACTCTGGGCCTGGGCACCGTCTCTCAGCTCTTCAGCTTAGCACTTCAGCCACATCACCACTTCTGGTTTTCTGGTGGATCATTGGAGATCAGAGTCTCCTGGACATTCCTGCCCAGGCTGGATTTGCATGGCAACCCTCACATCTCAGCCCCCTGAGGAGCTAGGAGGGCCAGCATAAGCCACCCATGCCTGGCTGATCTGGCCTTTCACCACAGTGGACTAAGAACTCCTGAAAGCTTTTCTTTGTTGTTAGGTGCCAGTACTGGGGCCTGAAGTCAGGGTCTGACCTGTAGTCTCTTAATGTTTTCTCTCAATGCGGACATTCTACCACTTGAGCCACAGCTCCCTTTCTGGCTTTTGTTAGTTCATGGGCAATAAAGTCTCACTAACTTTTCTCCCATGAGATGGCTTTGACCCATTATCTCTGATCTCAGTCTCCTGAGTAGCTAGGATTTACAGGGGTGAGCCACTAGTGGGATTGAGCTAGAAGCTTTTCTTAAGCAAGAGTTCTTCCCTGCATTTGCCCTGACTCCTCCATGCAAAGAGGGCCTGAGGGTCAGGAGCTGTGAAAAATAGGCTTCCAGCCACAGAAATTGGCTGGGGTCTTTGGTGAAAAGTCAAGCTAATCTTTCCCTGGGCCTCATTCTGGGACCCCACCCTCTGCCCTACCTGTGACTCAAGTACAAAACTTGACACAGGCTTCAGTGTTCTGCCAGACTTGTCTGAAGCCACAGAACCTTCATCCCATCCACACCACGGGCTCTACACCACACCTCAGGACCTTTGCCCATGCTGTACCTTGTGCCTGAGGCCCTCTGTTCTGTTCCATAACATAGAATTCCTGTGGAATTTTGGCACTGATTATATCACTTCCTGGAGCAAGTCTTTCCTTCCCTCCTCCCTCTTTTTTTAAATACTGAGTTTCTAGAGGTGGAATTTGTGCAGGCTGACTGTCAAATTCTCTATCTTCATATGTGTATGTGTGTATATGTGTGTGAGTGTGTGTATGGCATGTGCGTGTGTGCGTGTGCCAGTCCTGATGTTTGAACTCAGGGTCTGGACGCTACCCTAATCTTTTGTGCTCAAGACTAGCACTCTACTACTTCAACCACAGCTCTACTTCTGGATTTTTGGGAGTTTAATTGGAGAAAAGAGTCTCATATAGACTTTCCTGCTTGCATTTGGGATCTCAGATCTCAGACTCATGAGTAGCTAAGGTTACAGGGGTGAGCCAACAGCACCTGTCCTCTACCCCTCTACCTGTTACCCATAACCTCCGCCCTCTGCTAAGTCCCAGTAGAAAATGTCTCACCATGCTCACCTTTTTTTTTTTTTTTGGCCAGTCTTGGAACTTAAACTCAGGGTCTGGGCATGTGCCTGAGGTTCTTTTGCTCAAGGTTAGAACTTTTATTGCTTAAGCCACAGTGTCAATTTTGGCTTTTTCTGTTTCTGTGGTAGGGAGGAATCAAACCAGGGCTTCATTTGTGCTAAGTAAGCACTCTACCAGTAAGCCACATTTGAAGCCCAAGGCTTACTTCTAACGGGAGTTATGAAGGTGGGATTTATTGGATTACTCCTTTTGGCACAGAAATGTCTGGTTATTTTCTATCTTTCCCAGGATTTGGGACCAGCCTGAGACTCGGCAATGAGGAATGATGAATGAGTGATGGCCACCAGTCCCCAGAAGCCTAGGCTCACATCCTACAGAGGGATAGAAGATATGGAGCCACAACCTTTGACAACTCCTACAGCCTAAGAATTGTGCTTTCCCATGATAATTGCCAGGATATCATTCACCCGTTGTACACATCAGTTGCACACACCAGCCCAGGCAACGCCTTCCTGACTTCAGTTCTTAAACTGTAGAGAAGGATGCTTGTTCAAGCTGCCTGCTCAGACTTAGTATTCTCTGAGGGCTTGTTGCAGCTTGCCCAGGTTGGGGGGCTGGGCATGGGCAACCTGCTGAATGCCCATCATCCAGGCCCTGTCCCTGAGCCCTTTTGCTCAAGGGTAGTGCTCTGCAACTTGAGCCATGGGGCCACTCAGGTTTTTTTGTTATTATTTTGTTTTGATTTCCTGTGATCTCTTAAGAAATATGAATATTGTGGTCTTTCCTACCCAGGCTGAATTCAAATTGGCATCTCAGCTTCCTGAGGAGCTAGGATTACAGGCAAGAGCCACTGACACCTGGCTTCCTTTTCTTCTTGTTGTTCGTATTTTTTGCGAGAATCTGAAATCTTCAAGGTGTCATTCCAATGGTTTGCATTCGAAGTAAACGTCCCAGGCCTGGAATTGGAATGCTAGGATGGCCACCCACAAATGGAGGGAGATCCTGACTAACTCATTCCTATTCATGTGAATGCTAAGGGAATGTTATAAAAGAAATAATTAAATTTGAAGTTAATTCATAACTCTATTTTAGAATGCCACACAAAAATTATTGAATTTATATCTTCCATTCTAGCAACATGGTTTGATTAAGGATATTGACTGATATTTTTATTAATGATTTTATAAGTATTAGATGATGATATTCATTAAATGGAAGCATAATTTAATAACTAATAATTTGTAAAAATATATAATTTAATAATATCCTCACATTTCCTCTGTTTTATATATATATGTATGTATATATATTATATATATATAAATATAAATAAATAAATATATATATATGGCACTACTGTGGCTTGATCACAGGTCCTCAGAACTTCCTGGCAGCTCAGTTTTCTGGAGGCTGGTTGGCTAAGACTGTGACGCCATTTATGGATTGGGCATTGTAGGCTGTGAGTTGAAATCCCAGCATGGCCAATAATGTATTCATGGAGTAAGAAGCCAATTTTGACACATTTTTTTCCTTCTCTGTTAAAGTCCTGGGTCTCAGTACATGTAATATGATGTAATAAAATAAATGTTTTATGTGTAATAATACTAAATAAATAAGGGTAATAAATGTCATATGGAATAAACCCATGTATGTAAATAGATCTCATATATGAGTATTATTTTTTTTTGAACTGGGACGACTTCAGTTCAGGCCCTTGGAACTTTTCTGAACTTCTTTTCTTCAAGGACGGTGATCTTCCTCTTCACCCACAGTGCCACAGAGTTACCCAAACCCTGAGTTTAAATGCCTGGCTTGCCAGTAAAATGGTGCAAATTCCAAGCCAGGGCCTTATTATTATTATTGTTATTGTTATCAGTATTATTATTATTTGGTTTTAGCCCAAGCACCGGGCTTGAACTCAAGTCTTGGCATCTCTACCAAAGCAGATCCTGGGATCCTAGCTCCTGAGTTAAAATCTCAGGGCTTGCAAAAATAAATAAAAAGGAAAAGGATAAAACTGAGAAGTTCAATCAGGTGGTTTTACTTTTTTTTGTCCTTTGTATTGTACCATCCTGGGTCTAAATACAATGCCCAGACAATGCACATGACCTTACAATGCTGATGTTTGGCTGGCTATTAGGGAAGCCAAGCCGAAATCAGCAACTTAGGCGTGAAAGTTGAATCCCGGGACTCCCACTAATGAATGGCTGGCAGGAGATTCTAAGAAATGCTTTCCATGATGGGAAGGTGGCTCAGTTGTAGAGCGATTGCCTTGCACACTAGAGGCCCTGGGTTCGATTCCTCAGCACCACATTAGCAAAAAGAAAAAAGCCGGAAGTGGCTCTGTGGCTCAAGTGGTAGAGCGCTAGCCTTGAGCTGAAGAGCTGATTATGAACCTTGAACTCAGGGCCTAGCCACTGACACTTACCAGTGGGGATCATGGATAGCGCCCTACCATGTGGAGCCAAGGACCCCCTTGCAACAGAGTGTTACAGTCTAGGCATGTAGTAGCTGAGCTCTGTCATCCTGCCTACTCAGGAAGCTGAGATAAATGATCTGGGTTCAAAACTATACCAGACACAAAAGGTCCCATGAGACTATTATCTCATATTCACCACTTAGAAACTTGAAGTGGAAGCTAGTCGCTGCTGACTCGTGCCTGTCATCCTAGGTACTCAGGACGCTGAGAGCTGAGGATCACGGTCCAAAGCCAGCCTGGGCAAGAAATTCCTTGAGACTCTTCTCTCCAGTGACCCACCAAAAACCTCAAGGGGTGCTGTTGCTCAAGTGGTAGAGCGATTGGCTTTAGCTAAAGAGCTCAAGGACAGCACCCAGGCCTAGACTTAAATTCCTCCAACTTCCAACAAAAGAAAGAAAGAAACCTGAAGTAGAATGCTGGGAATGTGTCTTAGGAGTAGAGTGCTTTGCATGTATGAATCCCTGGGTTTGATTCCTTAGTATTACATCACTAGAAAAAAGTCTGAAGTGGATGTGTGCCTCAAGTGGTAGAGTGCTATCCTTGTACAGGAGAAACTCAGATACAGTGTTCAGGTCCTGAGTTGAAGCTCCAGGACAAGTATATGAACACATATACATGCACACACACAGATACCAGAAGTGAAGCTGTGACACCAAATGATAAAGTACTGAGCTTCTGCTCTGCACTCACAGTCAGTACCCAGGTCCTGTGTTCAACACAGCCACCCAGGGCCCAACTAGAAGAGGTCAAAGTTTCAAAATCTGATGAGTTTCACCAGCCCTAGATGACAGGAAGCATAGTGAAATTACACATGTGCTTTGATTAAGCAAGCTTCTGGAAACCCAGGGGGGCATCATTGCCAATAATGAATCATTTCATTTGGTTCAGTGCCATGGACCGGCTCTGCCAGGACGATGGACAACACCTCGTGGAGGTAACTGGAACAGGTGGGGAAATGGCAAACAGACAACTCACACACAAGAGGAGTGAAAGCTAGTTGCGATTTATTGCAGAGGATAACAAGTTTTTATAGAATAAGGTCTCCATGAAAAAGGGCAAAAGGTTACACAATCTTGCTGCAAGGCTTCGTTCTTGGGTGGTCACCAGCTGGTAGCCTGATCTTGTTTTTTGGATGATGAACTATGACCATAGGCAATTGTTCCGGGCTTTGCCTCTATTTTTAAGAAATACAATTGGTTTCGAGATGTTTATCACCTATTAACCATTAACCAGAGCATATATGCAAAGTGGTGGACAGTAAGGTATGAACTCTAGTACGTTATTGTTACTTTTGTTTAGTTTTGTACTTTATGGGTTTCAAATCTTTTCTAAGCAATTGTGTTTCTTTGCCATTCTTTAGAGGGTCCCCAATTTGTGGCCAAAAATCATGATATTCAGTATACTTAGTTATATCTGGCCATATATCAAATTTAGGCTCATAGTGTCTTCTCTGTAACCCTTTCACATAATCGTTTACTCTTCTCCATAGAGGCCTTCACTGTCTCATAAGATCTTTCTTGCTCCTTCTTTGATAGTAAGCACCAAGGAGGCCTAGATCTAGCAAGTCACTCAGTAAATGGAAGAGAGTAATAGGAAGTTCTTTCTCCTAAGTAGTTTACCCAACGGTTGCCATCCTTATCATACACACTTGTAAAAGGCTATGGATCTGGCGGAAGTCTTTGGGGTCCTCTAGATAATGGAGGATCCCACCATTTTCCTCTGATAAGCCATTGCCACCTTCCATCTACCAACCTTTTAGGAATCTTATTTAGCTTTTGGTATAAATATCCCTCTACATCTTTCTTATCTACAGGTTATCTATATGGGTCTATTGTATATTCTTCAGGATTAAAGGGAAGTCTCCAATAGCCATACACTCTTTCTGCTCTAGCCGTGCCTACAGCTTCTTGTAAATTTCTTACAAACAATTCCTTCTGCTGAAGTGATGTCATGAAACCCCCAATACTTTTATATTTACTTATGACTTGTCTACTAGCCTCCATAAGAGGGGCTTTCAGGGTAGCACTTAACTCTGGTGAGTTAGTCATATTCTCAGGACACTTATCAGATGTTGGAGTGTTCAACACTTCCAAGAAATAGCCCTGAATAAGGGAACGTTGAGCATGAGTAAGTAGAACAAGCAGCAGGAGCAGTAAAAGATTAATGTGCACTCCTATACAGCGAAGAAAAGAAAAACAGGAACAGGAACACATCTTTCCCAGGGGCTTGCCAGCCTTTCCAGGAGGTAGGCTTCTTTGAAGCCCCATTCTCTGAGGTAGACTTCTGTGAAGTCCCATTCTCAGATCTGATAGCAGGTGTTCCATGCTAAGCAGACTCCACTGGAGTAGATGTGGAAGTTCAGCTCCTTAGTTGTCTGCCAGAAGGACCCTTGAATTAATTGTAGCTGGTTATTTCAGCACTGGAACATAGTCTAACAAAGACAGGCTAAGTGCAGGGAACTTGGCCACGGGAGGTGCACAAATGAAGTCTTCCTGTTACAACAGAGCTCTCGGCAGAGAGATAGCTTGAGGTACATAGAGGCCTTTTTCTCCTGACCTTCAGAGCCCACCCACACTCTTCACTAATTGTCCTAGAAGGAGTTTTTTTTTATCACTCAGCTGTACAGGATTGAGGCCTCTTCCAACAATGAGGAAGACTTCTTCCAGCAGTCACCGATGTGGAGAAAACCTCAGGCTACAATGTGAACAATGAGAGGAGCCCTGGAAGATGCACTGTCTTGAAAACTCTTTCTGTTCTATGAAATCATTCTATGCAAAGCAAATTTCATAGCTGGATACCTTTCATCATAGGAACTCCAGATCTTCACCAATAGAAATACATGCATATGTACATGGGGAGACATGTTGTTACTGGCTCTTTTTTTTATTGGCAGGTTCGGGGGTTTTACTATGACCCTAGGCAATGTTCCTGAGCTAGTTTTGCTCAAGGGTAGTGCTCTGCCCTTGAGTCATAGCCCCATTCATGGGAATTTTTTATTCCGGTATTCGCTCAGAAATAAGAGTGTGGTGGAATTTCCTGTCCTGGCTGAATTCAATCTGGTATTCTCTACTACTCAGCCTCCTGAAGAGCTAGGATTACAGGTAGGATCCACTGACACTTGGCTTTCTTTTCTTCTCATTCTTTTCTTTCATCCTGACAATCTGAAATCTTCACAGTGTCATTCCAATGGTTTGCATTTGAAGTAAAATACCCAGGCCTGGAGTTGAAATGCCTGGACTGCCACCTATAAATGGAGGGAGATCTTAAGAAAATCCTTCCTATCCATGGGAATGCCTAATGGAATGTTATAAAAGTAACAATTAAATTTGCAGTTAGTTCATGATTCTCTTATAGAATGCCACACAAAAAGTATTGGATAATGTCTTCCATTCTATCACCATGGTATGATTCTCCCAATTAAGGAATACTGACTACTTTTACATTAACGCTTTAATAAGTATTCAATCATGATACTTCATTTCATTGAAAGGAGGCATAATTTAAAAACTAATAATTCATAATGTACATAAATTAATTTCCTCACATTCTCTCTCATATACATAGCAACCTACACATCTATCTATCTATCTATCTATCTATCTATCTATCTATCTATCTATCTATCTATCTATCTATCTATCTATCTATCCGTCACTACTATTGCTTGATCACAGGTCCTCAGAAATGGCTGGCATTTTTTTGCCAAAGGCTTTTGTTTTACAACTGACCCATTCATGATTTATGCATTGTGGGCTGTGAGTTCAAATCCCAGCATGGCCAAAAGTTTATATGTGGGGTCAGAAGCCATTTTTGACCCATTTTTTTCCTTCTCTGTGAAAGTCCTGGATCTCTGTATGATGTATAATCTATATTCAAATAAATCCATTTCATACGATGTAATAAATGAAATAAATGTTATATATGTAATAATACTAAATAAAATAAATAAAAAATAAATAAGGGTGATAAATGTCATATGCAGTAAACACATGTATGTAAATAGATCTCATGTATGAATATTATTTTTTTCAGTGCTGGGCCTTGAATTCAGGCCCTGGAAACTGGTCTGAAATTCTTATCTTCAACGATGGTGGGTTTCCCTTCCCCCAAAGTGCCAGAGTTAATCAGACCCTGAGTTGAAATCCCAGGCCTGTTTGAAAAATGGTGCAAATTCCAAGCCAGGGTCTTAAATTTTTTTGACCAGGAACATGCACTGTCTTGAAAGCACTCTCATTGACATCATTCTATTCAAAGCAAATTTCTTAGCTGGGTGCTATTCTTCATAATGACTATGGATGTTCACTGATAGAAATACATTCATATATACACAGACACAGTTATTGGCTCTTTTTTTTTAGTGCAGATCCTGAGGCTTGTACTATGAGCCTAGAAATTGTCCCTGAGCTCCATTTACACAAGGAAACACTTTATTGTGCCTTAATCCATGATACTTCATTAAATGGAGTTATAATTTAATACCTAATAATTATTAGTAATATATTACATGTAATTTAATAATATATAGACATCTCACAATCTATAAATATATTTATATTTAAATGTACAGTGGAATATATATATACATCTCTCTCTTTCTCTCTCTCTATATATTTATATACATGTATTTGCAGCAATTTACACATATATCTATATCTATATTGGCCATTCCTATGGCAAGAACTCAGGTCCTTGGAACCTGAATTTGTTTGAGGCTGCTGTGCTTAAACTGACCCCTTGATGAAATAGACATTCCAGGCCCTGAGTTCAAATCCCAGGAGTGCCGAAGTCAATAGGTGGAATAAGAAGCCAATGTTGACCAGATTTCCTTTCTGTTGAAATATTGTGCCCTAGGTACAATAAGTAATATCTATGCAAATACATATATATGATATCTATTATACATGTATATAAATATTATTTTTGCCAGCTCTAGTGCTGGAATTCACACACTGGGAAATGCTCTGGAATTTTTTTCTTCTAGGTTATCTTTCACTTCACCCAGATCACAAGAGTGTTACCCAGTCCCTGAGTTCAAATTCCAGGTATAGCAGAAAAAATGGCCCAAACACCTAGCCAGGACCTTAACTTTTAGGGGGGGCAGGCACGGGGCTTGAACTCAGGTCGCCACAACTTTGAGTCAGCCTTGATTACCCTAGGCTGGGGTGCAGCTTTTTCACCCACGGATGATCCAGGAATCCTACGATCTGAGTTCAAGTCCCAGCTCTGGCAAAAAAATAAACCAACCAAGATGAGGATGAAAAACCAGGAAGTTTTAGACAACAGTTTTACCTTTGTTTCCTTTGCACTGTGACCATGCTGGCTCTCAATGACTCAGCTTGAAAATTGTACATGACCTTGCATGGCTGAAGGCTGGGGGGCTGTCAGTGAAGCCTGAGCCCAACCAAGACACTTAGGCCTTGAGTTTGATCCTGGGACTTCCACCTACTCATTCCTATCTATAGGAACAATAATAGAATCTTTGTAATGTACCAATTGAACTACTAATTAGCTGGTCATTGTAGTATAAGTTTGTATGCAATAAATACAGGTCATTGATTAATTTAATTAATACTTTATTAAGTCTCCTACCGTGATTAACTAATGGAGGCATAATTTTAGACCAAATAATTCATAGTAATAGAATATATAAACATAAGATATAGGTCATCTTCTTTATATAGCATTATACACTAGAATCTACATAAATGTCTATCTGTCTCTCTTTATAACTTTATTTATAGATTCATATACATATGAATCTACACATCCATCTGTTTATATATTGGCCACTCCTAGGGCTTCATCTCAGGTCCTCAAATTTGCCCGAAAACTTCACCTGTGTCAGACTGATGGGCTAAAATCCCATTCAAAAACTTGATCCTGGTGGAAGAAGGCAATTGTCCCACTTGTTTTCCTTATCAGTGAAAGTCCTGGGTCTCAGGAATGAAGTATAATACATAGGCAAATCTAATATATAATAAATAAATAAAAAACAAAATAAAATGAATAACTACACTAACTGCAATATGCAGTAAACATGTGTATGTAAGTATAAATCATGTATTTAAAATGTATACGAATATTATTTTTGCGAGTGCTAGAAACAGGCCTGTCTTTCTTGCCTTCCATCACTGTGAGCTTTCCCTTTCCCAACAGTACTGCAGATTTACCCAGACCCTGAGTTCATATCCCAGGCCGGGCAGAAAAAAATGGCGTGAATACAACACTAAGTAGCCTAATAATTGTTTAAATATTTTTAATGTATATATGTACGTATGCATGTATGTATTACGTATTTTTATTTTGTCAACCACAGGGCTTGAACTCAGGGCATGGCAACTCTGCTTCAACTTTGATCACTCTAGGCTTGTTGCAGCCACTGGGCTCACAGCTGAACCTAGGTTCCTGGGCCTCAAAGGCTGACAGGAAAAATAAATAAATAAAACGACACAGAAAAAAACCAGTAACTTGCAGATGGTTGCCAGTTTTACATTTGTTTTCTTTTCAAGGTGACCATCCTGTGTCTAAATGACAGGGCTGAAAAGTGTTGGTAACCTGGCATTGCTGAAGGCTATCGGGCTTCCAGAGAAGCCATGGGCCAACACGAAAACATAGGCCCTGTGTTCAAGCCGGGTCCTTGCCACTACCAATGGAGGGAGATCCTAAGAGTCTCATTCCTATTCATAGGAATACCGATGGAAAGTTATGAATGTCAAGGTTGAATTACTTGTTCCTGAATGATAATAGCATAAAATTAGAGAGTGATTTTAGGAGGCCGGTGGATTTTAATGAATATTTTTTGACACATTAAAAGAATACTATTAATTACATGGACACAATAGTTTCAGGACAGTGGTCGATATAATTAATAATTCATTAAAGATGAAAACAGTAATATTAATTACATGGAGGCATAATAAATACCCAAGAATTGGTAGGAATGTAGCCTATATAACTAAATAATGTATAGACATCTCTGGCACTCTATGAAGATCTATATTTATTTGTGTACTACCATATGCATGTTCATCTGTTCTTGTTTTGTCAACCCCTGGGGCTCAATCTCAGGTGCTGGGAACTGCTTGTCGGCTCAATATGCCTCAGGCTGGCGTGCTGACACTTACCCATTCATGAATTGGACCTTGTAGGCTGTGAGTTCAGATGCCAACACTCACAAAAATTGAATCATGCAGTAAGACACAGGGTGACACAGGTTTTCTTTTTCTGTGTAAGTCCTGGGTGTCAGGTGTGAAGTTTCATACATAGGCAATTCTATATCCTATGTAATAAATGTAGTAAATATTCCATGTGTTATATCATTCAATAAAATAAATGGTAAATGATTAAAAAAATAAAATGAATAACTACACTAAGCACAATTTGGAGTCAATATACGGGGCTCAATCTCAGGGCCTGGGCACTGCCTGGCAGCTGAATTGGCTAGTGGTTGCTGTGCTGGCAGTCACCCATTCATGAACTGAGCCTTCATTGCCCTGAGTTTAGATCCCAGCACTCCCAAAAATGTAATCTTGGAATGATAAGCCGAGCATGACACACTTTCCTTTTCTGTGAAAGTGCTCAGTGTCAGGTAGGATATATAATTTGGATGCAAATCTATAAGCTATTTAATAGGATGTAATAAAGATAAAAAAAATCATAGGTAGAAGAATTGCCACTACAGTAAATGATAAACAGATTGAATTAGTAGTGAATCAGTCTAGGATAAAATTAGATGCAATAAGTGTAGGATGTGCACTAAGTTTAACTAATATTTTATTAAGCATTAACAGAATAAAAATTACATGCAGTCCTAATTAAATAACTAATAATTAGGAGTAACACATGATGCATAATTTAATAATATATAGACATGGGTCTCATTCTATGAAATATCTAATTATATGTATGGATATATGTACATATATGATAAAAAATTATAGGATATTGAGTAATTATTAATTAATGGTTTATTAACTGTTAACTGGGACACATCATTAAATGGAGACATAATTTAATATCTAAGAATTGGTGGCAATATTATGTATAATTTAATAATATGCAGAAATCTCTTTTTGTATATATAATATTTATATACAGCAATCTCTATCTATTTATACCTCGTTCACTCCTGAGTCTCGTTGGTTGAGTGCTCTCATAGTAAGTACGGAGCCCTGGGTTTCATTCTTCAGTGCCACAAAACAGAAAACTCAGAAGTTCTCCTGTCTTTCAATCAATTAATTGCTAGCCTTGAGCACAAACGTTTAGGGACAGTGTCTAAACTCTTTCTCAAGCCCCAAGTCTGATGCCAAAAAAGGTAGGATATTCTAACTGTAATTATAGAAGGACAGAACTTCAAAAACCTCATTACAGAGCAAGCTAGGAATCTGGTGCTGACAGCTGCCACCTAACCAGACTTAGCCACATGTAAACCGTTGCAAACCAACTCCACATGTTAGCCATGTCATCCTGGCTTATGCCCGTCATCCTAGCTGCTCAGGGGCTTTAAAACCCAGTCCTGGCAGGAAGTCTGAGAGACACCTTAAAATGTGGCTCCAAGTGGTAGAGCTTTGAATTCAAGACCCATGGCTAACACCCCCTCCCCAGAAAAACACCCCATTAAACCATTAGATATGAACTTGTATGGTTTGCAAATTTTTCCTCACAGAATGGTGATACTGATGAAAGCACCCTAATTCTAATGACAGCTTGTGGAATGGAGCTATGTGCTTAGTCCTCCATAGGGTGCTCTTTTCTGAGTCCTGCACAAGGTGCTATGTGCTGAGTCTTTCACAGGATGCAGTGTTCTGAGTCCTGCATTGGGTACTGGGTGCTGAGTCTTTCACAGGATGTTGTGTGCTGAGTGGTGCAAAGAGTGCCATGTGCTATGTCCTTAACAGGGTTCATTCTTACATCTTGTCTATGTAAGAGCTCCACAACTTAGATGATTATACAGACAAGAATATTGAGGCTCAGATAGGTCCCCATGTCAGGGACAAAATTATGTATTACTGAAGACTCGTGAGTTGTCTACAGCAGACAATGGTTTGGTTTGTTTTTCTCTTGGTCATGAACCTTGAACTCGGGGCTGAGGCACTGAACCTTACCTCTTGGGCTCATGGCTAGCACTGCACCACTTGGAACCATAGACCCTCTTGCAGCAGAGGCTATGGCCAAGGGGTCAGTACCTGAAGTCTGTCATCCTGCCTTCTCGGGAAGCTGAGTTCTAAAGATCTGGGTTCCAAACTATCCCAGACACAAAAGGTACCATGAGACTATTATTTCCAATTCACTACTAAGAACCTGAAGGGGAAGCTAGGTACTTGAGCACATGTCGGTTATCCTACCTACTCAGGAGGATGAGATGTGAGGATCATGGTTCAAAGCTAGCCTAGGCAGGAAAGTCCTTGAGAAACTTAGCTCCAATGAACCACCAGAAAACCGGAAATAGCTCTGTGGCTCAAGTGGTAGAGCACAAGACTTGAGCTGAAGAGGTCAGGGACAGCACATATTTCAAGACTTCAACTCCTTCAATCGACAACAACCACAATAAAAAAAAAAAAGATATAAATAAACTAACAAAGCTGAAGTAGAGGGCTGCGAATGTGCCTTAGTGGTAGAATGCTTTGCATATATGGAATCTTGGGCTTCATTTCTTAGAACCGCGTCACTAGGGCAAAGCCTGTAGTAGCTCTGTGGCTCAAGTGGAAAAGGGATATCATTCTACAAGAGAAACTAGGTACAGTGCTCAGGTCCTGAGTTCAAGCTTCAGGACTCATGTATATGTGTGCACGCACACACACACCCACGTGCACACACACCGTGGTGTGCACACACACACACACACACACACACACACACACTCACAGACCAGAAGTGATGTTGTTACACAAAATGGTAAAGCACTGGGCTTCTGCACTGAGCTCATGGTCAGCACCCAGGCCCTGTGTTTAAACCCAAAACCTAGGGACCCAGGGCCCAACTAGGAGAAGAAAAATGTTTCAGAACCTGATGAGCTTCATCAGTCCTAGATGACAAGAAGCTTTGTGATATCCAACATGTACTTGGATTTCCCAAACTTCCGGAAACATAGGAGAGGCATCATAGGCCCAAAATTGCCTGCAATGAATCGTTTAATTATATGCCTTAGTTGTCTGCCTGAAGGACTCCTGAATTATATTGAGCACTGTAACTGAACACCGGAATATAGTCTCACAAAGGCAGGATAAGTGCACAGAACTTGGCCTGCCATGGGAGGTGTCACAAATGAAGGTCTTCTGTTAAAACAGAGCACTGTGGTGAGAGATATCTAAGGGTACAAAAAGGCCTTTTTCCCCTGACCTTCAGAGCCCGCCTACACTCATCCTCACTAACTGGACCAGATGGACTTGTTTGTTACCCAGCTGTACAGGAGTGAGGGCTTTTGTGTGCCTATCCAGAAAATGAGAAAGACTTCCTCCAGCAGGCCTGTGATGCAGAGAAACCCTCAGTTTACACTGTGAACAGTGAGGGGAGTCCCGGAACATGCACTATCTTGAAAGATGTCTCTCTGTTATGAACTCATTGTACTGGATACAAATTTCCTAGGTTGGTGCCATTCATCATAGTTACTCCAGAATTTCACCTATAAGAGTACAGGCTCTTTTTGAGGGGGGCAGGTCCTGGGGTGGATATATGAGCCTATGCATGGTCCCTGAGCTCCTTTTGCTCCAGGGTACTGCATTAAGCTTGAGTCACAGCCCCTCTTCTGGGTATTTCTGTGATCTCTTAGAAATAACTGTGTCATGGACTTTCCTACACTGGCTGGATTCAAACTAAGTTTCTCTACATCTCAGCCTCCTGAGGATCTGGGATTACAGACAGCAGCCACTGGCACCTTATTTCTTCTCTTCTTCATTTTTTAATCTGGACAGTCTGACTTCTTAACAGGGTCATTCCCAAGGTTTTAATTTATAAGTAATCTACCCAATGTTCTTTATAGCTGCTTTCCCTGAGAAGGATTTTCTCTCCTCATCTTCCCCTCTGATCACAGGCTTGAGGCCAAAAGTGAGAAATGAGTGTCACAGAATTTGGGAGCAAATATCCACAGTACATGCCAGTTCTGTCACTTAGCCTTGAGCTGCTGTGCGTTTACTGTCTCAGGATATGAAGACCGAAAGCTGGAACGATCCTCATACAGTCTGCATTGCTCCTTTTGCCTATAAAATGATCTAATAATTATGAGTGTTTTGTGTCTCCAATGTTAAGTGTCTAGAACACACTAGTAGCATCTTCATGTGAAGAGTTAAAGTTTTGAGGCAGTGACCGCTTGTTGCTTGTTTCTAGCAGAGCAACATGTGGTGGTAATCCGAACACCTGGTTGGTTGTGTGCCTTTATAAAACCTGCAAATCTTTAGCTCGTGTTCTCCTCCTAGGCTCTGCTGTGTTGTAGTGTAGGATGATACCCGAGCTGTAGCCCATTTAAATAAAACCTTAAAAGAGATGTAAAGTCTGACTCTGGATGGTCTTCTTGGTGGGGATCCTCCGACCTGGGTATAACATATTAATGGGGGCTCATCCGGGATCCCTCCAAAGACCTCCAAGATCTCAGACTCCAAAAGTAAAACAGAGCTGTCTTTGTTAATTTGTCTTGTCCTCTCATTTGTCTGTTTTATTTTCATTTTCCTTTGTGAGGATGGCCAATCTGATTTGTAAAGGCTTGTTGAAGCAGACGCGCTTGCATCACAACCCTGGAGGATCTGGGAGATGTCCAAGATCCTCTTGTGGGGCAGGGGTCCTTAGAACTCCGCTGTGTGGGGCGGGGGGGGGGGGGGGCGGTCCTTGGAACACTGCCGTGAGAATTGCGGGGCGGGGGTCAGTTCAGTTTTGGGCCGGAACTGACCAAGAGGGCCTCCTAACAGAGGTCCAAGTTCCCCACTGTGGCTCTGCTCCTTCTGCTGTGGGGCGTGGTTGTGGAACCCCACCGTGACTGTAGTCAGTGGACCAATTTGGGAGATCTCCACTTTGTAAGCTTTTTTGTTGTAACTGTCAGTCCTGGGTGTGTTTTGTTTGTAATGTTTATTGTTTTTTGGACTATGCGTCTGATTGGACTGGAAACCATAGGCACCACTCCATCTAGCCCCCTAGACTTACAAAAAGAAACTGAGACAGAGGGAAAGAAAAGGTACCCCCCGATTTTTCAGGGAGTTAAGTTGGAAGAAGAAATGTTTCCTCCCCCATACTCTATTTCCAGGTTCCTTTTTCAGAACCTGAGAATGATCAAGAGGAGGAGGGAGCTATAGAACACTCGGCACCTGCCCCTAAAGTTTTTGAGGGGCCAGTCACTCGATGATGCCATGAGATCAACCCCCTTTCTAATGCAGCTGTTTTTCCCTTACCCGCCATAGGTCCTGTGGATGCGGATGGTCAACAGCAACTCCAATATTGGCCATTTTCTACCAGTGATCTATACAATTGGCACACCCAAAATGGCCCCTTTTCTGAGAAACCCTAGGATTTAATTCGTTTGCTTGAAATTATTCTCTTTACTCATTAGCCCACTTGGGATGATTTTAGTCAGCTTTTACAGGTGCTTTTTACGACCGATGAGAGAGACTGTAACCCAGAAACATATCCCTGGCCCCACAGGAGCACCTATCACGGATCCTGCCCTGATCACTGCCTATTTTCCTGAGATCTGACCAACATGGAACTGCAATACAGTTGAAAATAGGGAGCAACTCCTCGTCTATCACCAGGCTCTGTTGACAGGTCTCAAGGCAGCGGAATACCAACCTACTAATATGGCCAAAGTTTGTGATGTTAGACAAGGAGGAAGTGAAAATCCGGCAGCATATCTTGAGCAGCTCATGGAAGCTTTTAATCAATATAGCCAAATGATCTTGAGACCCAGGAGTTGGCTCAGATGATTATGTTCGCCTATAAAAATCAAGCTGCTCAGACATAAAGCAAAAGTTGCAGGCTCTATACAGACTTGTTGAAAAGTCTATTAGGGATCTAGTAGCTGTGGCAGAAAAGGTTTACAATAAGAGAGAGAGACAGAGTAGCAAAGACAGGAAAGGAAGGACAGAGAACGTGAAATTGAGTGTGAAAAGATTGACCAGGAAAAAGAAAAGAGGCCAGACTTGTTGGACTCGCCACTATGGCATGCCGAGCATACCTGGTTCACAGATGGCAGCAATTTCATTTGAGATGGAAAAAGGTACGCTGGTGCAGCAGTCACCACAGACACTGAGATAGTGTGGGCAATAGCACTCCCCCAGGGAATGTCTGCACAAAGAGTAGAACTAGTGGTACTAAAAAAAGCCCTACAGAAGGGAAAAGGGAAGCCACTAAACATTTACACAGATCCTCAGTATGCTTTTGCCACTGTGCATTTCCATGGAGCCTTTTACCAAGAGAGGGGTCTGTTGACAGCTGAGGGAAAGGCTATTATAAACGACTGGGGTATAACAATGTTTCCATTTTTCCCTAGTACTCCTCGAGATTTAGACTACGGTTTTGTGTGGAGGGGCTCCTCTGTGAATCCTTGAGGAAACCATTTGAAGCCTCCTCAGGAGAACGCCATTCAAGCCAGCCGAGCAGGAGAGGCTCTGAGACTATTTTCTCCAATAAACCACCAGAGACCCAGAAGTGGAACAGTGGCCCAAAGGGTAGAGCTCCAGTTTTGAGAGAGAAAACTGAGCAGGAGAGATAATCCAGACCAGGAAGGAAAGCCTGGGAATTGCTTATGTCCAATTAACTACCAGCTGGTGGGAAGTGGAGCTGTGGTGGTGGTAGAGCCTCAGCCTTGAGCAAAGCAATTTAGGAACACATCGGGCCCTGAGTTTAAGCCCTGGGATGGCCACAAAAAAGTTCAAAAAGAGAAGGCCAAGTTTATGTATCAGTGCCCTACCTACTTATGTGTGTATGTATATTACCTCTCATAGTGCAAACTCTGCTTTTATTTACTGGTGTATTTTTCAGATGTGCTAGTTGTGCACACTGCATCATTCTCTTCATTTCAGGCCCATTGCTTTTCTCTTCCAGGATTCTAGGCCTGTGTCTTTATATGATGCACACTGAAGCTCTCATCAGCCTTTATTTACATTTTATTATGAGGGCAATGCAGGAACAATCACAAATCAGGCAGGGGAAGAGAAGATCAGGTTTCTTAGACGTAACTGGTATTCAGAAAATTAAATTTGAATATATAAAATGGTAGCATACTTATGTAAAAACTGCCAATAAGAAAAAAATGAAGGGGCTGGGAATATGGATTAATGAGAGAGTGCTTGCCTAGCATGCAAGAAGTCCTGGGTTCGATTCACCCGTACACAGACAAAGCCAGAATATGTGCTGTGGCTCAAGTAGCAGAATGCTAGAGACAGTGCCCAGGCCTTGAGTTCAACCCAACAACCGACAAAGAGATAGCTACCTGGGTAGGAAGGTAGGTAGATGGATAGATAGAAAGAGAGAGAGAGAGAGAGAGAGAGAGAGAGAGAGACAGAGAGAGAGAGAGAGAAAGAAAGAAAGAAAGAAAGAAAGAAAGAAAGAAAGAAAGAAAGAAAGAAAGAAAGAAAGAAAGAAAGAAAGAAAGAAAGAAAGAAAGAAAGAGCAAGAAAGGAAGGAAGGAAGGAAGGAAGGAAGGAAGGAAGGAAGGAAGGAAGGAAGGAAGGAAGGAAGGAAGGAAGGAAGGAAGGAAGGAAGGAAGGAAGGAAGGAAGGAAGGGAGAAAGTTGATAGATGAATCTGTTTTTGACGTCAGAAGGGAAGAAGGGAACTCTTCCCAGTCATGAGGCTTTCTGCAGTGTGCCAGGACACCAGCATCACCTTCACACAAATACAGAGCAGGATGACTGTCTCTGTCCCACTTCTCAGGCATCCAAGAGCCCCAGAGTCAAGAGAGCAGAGCCAGGTTCTAACTCAGATGCTTGGAGACAGAAGAGAAATGGCCCTGTCCCTCCTTGGGGATTTGCATTAAAAATGTGGACAATGAAGTAAGGAGAATAGACTGGCAGAGATAGAAGGGCCTTCAAACCTGATAAATGCAGTCAAAAACCCACTCCCTAAGACCAGATAGTAGGGTTTTGCTACTCTGTTCTTACACACTCCCCCACTAAACTGGCTCTGTATTGGTAACCTAAATATAGCCTGAGGCTCCCTTCACCTGAGGGAGGAAGGTTAGTCATCATTTGAAGAAACTGAGAAAAGCCTGACCCTGGTGTAACTAACAAACGTTTCAGGTTTCCCCCATTGCTGGCTGTGCCTGGAATGAATGAAGTGGTTTTGCAGCTCACTGCCCTGTTGAGTGTGTACATTCTGCCTCCTAATGCTGCAGGCCTAGTTCTCTGCACCTAGCCTGGCTTTTGAAACTGTTTTCTGTCCTTCAAAAACAGTGTTACACTGGAGTTCTTCCTGCTAACAGAGCTAGGGCTTGGATCCTGAGAATTTCATTTGAACCCAGCATGGGTCAATAATATTTCTTTCCTTCTTCTGTAGCTCAAGAACACCAAGAACATTTAGAGTGCAAGGAACTTCTAATCACTAAAGGAAACACAGGAATTTCTTGAGCATCTGACATTTCAGAACAGGAAGTCAGAATGTCCTAGACTTCCTTGCCTTGGCTGGTTTCACCCTGTGATAGAGACCTCAGCCTCCTGAGTTAGGGTGATGAGCTATTCGTTCATTGCTAGGGTCAGAACTGTAATGACATTGACAATAAAAGTCAACTGCTTATCACAAAGGGCTTAGGGAGCATATTAAGCCTTTCAACAATGGGCCGTTCAGAACCCTGTAGGACACAAGTTTATAATAATAGAATCTGAAAGGCAAGGCTTACGGATGTGCTACACTTGAACTTTGAGGTCTGACTCCAATTCTGGTTTACATCAGCATTCATTTTCCAAAAAATATTCTCATAAATAGCAAATAGGAAAATTACTTTGAGTATCCCTCGCTCTTTTCCAGTTGTGTGTCTCAAACTGAAGCCTGGGCGCTGTCCCTTAACCCCTCAACTCAAGGCAAACACTCTACCACTTGACCCACAGTGCCACATGGGGTTTTTTGATGGTTCATTGGAGGTAAGAGTCCAACAGGCTTTCCTTCCTTAGGCTGTCTTCAAACTGCGATCTTCAGATCTAAGCCTCCTGAGAAAGTAGGTTTCCATAGCCACTGGAATCTGGTGTATTGCTTTTGACAAACCTGGGGCGTGAAATTAGGGCCTGGGTACTATCTTTGAGCTTCTTTTTATCAAGGATAGCACTCTACCACTTGAGCCACACCACAGCTTCTGGCTTTTTCTGAGTATGTGGCACTGAGGATTCAAACCATGGCTTTCATGCATGCTGAGCAAGCTCTCTATCACTAAGCCACATTCCCAGCCCTAACCTTACGATTTTATCCCTCAACTTGCCTATCCACAAGAATAGGCTTCTGAGTATAAATCATATAAAAAAATCCCTATAGGCAGTTGTCCAAAGATAAATAAGACAAAGCTCATACTGGGGACAGAATCTAGCCATGTGATGACTTGACAAATGCCTCCATTTAATTATGTATCATGTTTCAACATTTAATAACGTATTAATGAAAATGAGTCAATGTACTGAATTATTGTGTATAATTTGATAATATATGGACACAACATAATAAATATTATGTGTATAATAATACTAAATACAATAAACAATAAAATGAATAAAATAAAAATTAAATACAAAATCAATAATAATAATCATAATATGAAATAAACATACAAATGTAGCTATGTATCTTATATTACACATATATACAAATATTTTCTCTATTACAGGGCCTTAAGTCATGCCCTGGGAACTCTAGCTTGAAAATCTTTTCCTCAAAGACAGGCAGCTTAGCCTTCACCCAAGGTCCAAAAGAGTTACTTGGACAGTGAGCTCAAATCCCAGCAATGGCAGAAATACTGGCCCCAGTTTCAAGACTGTGACTTAACATTTGTAATAGAAACAGTTATGTTTACTCAGTTCCATACTGAACACTGAAAAAAATCAGTGTATAATTTTGTACAGCTATTCAGACATCCATCCCTTACCACCAAAGTGCTTCTTGAGGAGTACATAATTTTTTGTACGTTTTTTACTGTAAAAATGTTGTACAGAGGGGTCACAGTTACATGAGCAAAGTAATGAGTACATTTCCTATTGAACATTGTTGCCTCCTCGTTTGTTTTTCCCCTATCATCCCTTCCCTCCCATCTTCATAACTAACTTCCATGCTGAGGGCAGTGACTTAATTATTTATTTTTGGCATGGCATGGGATTTGAACTCAAGTATTGGCAACTCTGCACCTTCTGTCACATTGCTATGGATTCATCAAGACTCTGAGTTCAAGTCCCAGGCTAGAAAAGAAAACTGGCAGAAATTCCAAACCAAGGAGCTTTATTATTTCAATTTAGTTAGTTAATTAATGAATTAATTAGTTCATTAATTTTGCCAACCACGGGGCTTGAACTCAGGTCATGGCAACTCTGACTCAGCTGCACTCTCCCTAGGCTGGGGTGCAGCCTCAGGACCCAAGCTGATCCTGGGACCCTAGGCCCAGTGGGCTTGCAGGAAGAAAAAAAGCAGAACAGCACAAAAAGTGGGGAGCTGTAGAGGGCTCAGGGTTTTACAATTTTTTCTGTGCATGGTGACCATCCTGGGTCTGAATGACATGGTTTCAAAGTGGACCTGGCCTGGCATTGCAGATGGCTGGCAGGTTATCAGGGAAACCATAAGCCAACATATCAACATAGGCCCTGGGTTCAAATCCTAATCCTTACACTTACCAATGGCAGGAGATCACAAGAGACTCGTTCCTATGCATAAGAATACAGATTGAAAGAGTAGTACATGCATTTGTCTAATCTAAAATTGGATGCAATAATCCTAGCATGCTGATTAACCTTTATTAATAGTTTATTAAGCATGAAAAGAATAATATTGCTGCAATGGAGATATATAAATACCTAAGAGTTGGTAAGAACGTAGTAGATGTCATCCAGTCATAGATAAACAGCTCTGGAACTCTTTAACAATATATATTTATTTGTATACCACCCTCTGCCTATCCATGTATTGCTGTTTTGGCCAAACTTGGGGCTTGATCTCAGTGCCTGGGAACCACATGACAGCTTCATTGGCTAGAGGCTTCTGTGCCCACACTCACCCAATCATGAATTGGGCCTGCTAGGACCTGAGTTCAGATCCCAAAACTGCCAAAAATTTAATCTTTGAGTTAAAAGCCGAGTGTGACACATGTTTTCCTTTTCTGGGAGAGTCTAGGATGTCAGGCATGATGGAGAACACATCTACAAATCTAGATGTTATGTGATTTGATGTAAACAATGTAATAAATGGTATAGGTATCACCAAAGTCAATAAAATAAATCATAAATAAATGAATAAAAAAAGAAATAACATGAATAACCACACTAAATGTGATATGGACTGAACATCTCTATAGAGGTATAAATCCTATCTTTAAAATATATATAAGGAGTATGTTTTCCATGCCTGAGGCTTGAATTCAGCCCACCCCAATGAGAAAGCAATGGCGGGAAATCCTGAGATAATGGTTTCTGGAACAGGAAAAGTCATGGAATGTGATTGATCTCATGGAATGAGTAGTTCATGCATGAAGTGACTAGGAAATGATAGGCAAGACTCATGGGGCATCGCTTATTTGTAAAGCAGTGCTGATTAAGCATGACAATAATCATCACAGTCATGAAATGAAGGCATCTGGAAAGATCCAAGAATCAGTAGACACATGGTAGATTGGATTCCATCACAGGTTATCGTCTCTCCTACTCTATACAAATGTCTACTTATTTGCATACTACTTTCAACTTATGAATGGATGACTGCTGTGTGCCCTTCCCCCACACCTCCACCTGTGAGTCCAACTCAGGTTCTGGGAACGGCCTTACTCCTTAGTGGCTCACAGGCTGGTGTGCTCACATGGACCCATTCGTCAATGGGGTCTGCTGGTCCCCGAGTTAAGATCCCAGCAGTGCCAAAAGATTCATCCTCATGTCAGAAGCCAATTGTTGCACCTGTGTTCCTTTCCTGTGCAAGTCCTGGGTCTCAGCTAGGATGAAGAATGCATGGGCCACACTGTGGCCATGGGAATAGGTTGTTATCCTGTGAGGCCAGTTATACCTGTCATCATATACTGAAGAAAATACACAATACATCCATGAATAGCATACAAAATAAAATGACTACACTAAATGCACAATGCAGTCCACACACGGATTTGAATATACATCCCATGTTTAAATGATGCATTCAGGACAATTGTGGCTTCCCTGGTGCTTGATCTCTGTTCCTGGGAACCGACCAGCTCTTTAGTGGCTCACAATCTGGTGTGATCATGTGGACCCATTGGGCAGTTGGGCCTTCTAGGCCCAAAGTTCAAATCCCAGCACTGCCAAAATTCACCCTGATGTGAGAAGCCAGTCATTGCTCCAGTTTTCCTGTGCTGTGCAAGTCCTGCGTCTTAGCTAGGATGGAGAATGCATAGGCAACTCTCTACTCATGTGAATAGGTTGTCATCCAGGTTACCACAGTTATATCTGTCATCCTATACTCAAGAAAATACACAATACATCAATGAATAAGACAAAAAATAAAGAGAATGACTACACAGAATGCAAGATGCTGCCCATCCATGTATGGAAATATAGATCCTGTGTTTAAATGATAATTTATGACTATATTGGCCACCACCAGGGCTTCATTTCAGGTCCTAGGAACTGCCTACCTCCTTAGTGCCTCACAGGTTGGTGTGTTCACCATGACCCATTCACCAATTGGGCCTGCTAGGCCTTGAGTTCAAATCCCAGCACTGCCAAAAGATTCATCTTGATTTGAGAAGCCAATCGATCCACCTGTTTTCCTCTCCTGTGAAAGTCCTGGTCTCAGCGAGGATGGAGTATTCTATATAGACAACTCTATAGACATTCGAATAGGTTGTTATCCATGTCAGCATAGTTATATCTATCACCATACTCAATAAAATACACAATACATCCATGAATAAGACACAAAATAGAAAGAATAACTACACTGAATGCAAGATGCATACCACACTTGTAGGTAAAGGGAGATTCTACGTTTAAAAAAGTCGTGCTTGTTATTTTGTCCACTGCTGGGGCTTCAAATCAGGCCTTGATCCAGACCTGACATTCTAGTCTTCAAGGATGGTGAGATTTCCCTTACCCCAAAGTGCAACAATGCTACCCAGACCTCAGTTCAAATCCCAGCACTGACAAAAGATTCATTCTCTTGTCAGAAGCCAGTCGTTGAACATGTTTTCCTCTCCTGTGTAAGTCCTGGTCTTCCACTAGGATGTAGAATGCATAGGCAACCCTATAACTATAGGAACAGGTTGTCATCCATGTCAGCACAGTTATACCTGTCACCATACTCAGTAAAATGCACAACAACTCCTTGAATTAGACACAAATTAAGGAGAAGTGCACCGAATGCAAGATGCTGTCCACACATGTACGTAAATATCGATCCTATGCTTAAATTATGAATTTATGACTATCTGGACCTCCCTGGGACTCGATGTCAGGTCCTGGGAATTGCCTATCTCCTTCGTTGCTCACAGGCTGGTGTCCTCACCTTGACCCTTTCCTCAATTGGGCCTGATAGGCTCTGAGTTCAAATACCAACACTGCCAAAAGATGAATCCTGATGTGAGAAGCCCATCCATTCACCTTTTTTCCTGTCCTGTGAAAGTCCTGGGTCTCAGCTTGGATGGAGAATGCATAGGAAACCCTATAGCCAGGGCAATAGGTTGTTATATCTGTTACCTTACTCAGTAAAATACACAATACTTACATAAGACAGAAAAGCAGGACAAAAAGTACTCCAAAGGCAAGATGCTGTCCATACATATATGTAAATATAGATCCTATGTTTAAATTATTAATTTATGACTATCGTAGCACATCCTGGGGATCAATGTCAGATCCTGGGAATGGCCTAACTCCGTTGTTGCTCACAGGCTGCTGTGATCACCTTGAACTATTCACCAATTGGTCCTGCTAAGCCCTAAGTTCAGATTCCAGCACTCCCAACAATTGGATCATGCAGTAAGAAGCCAAGTGTTAAACTTTTTTTCCTTTTCTCTGAGAGTCCTGGTGTCAGGCATGATGGAGAACACGTCTACAAATTTAGATTACATGTAATAGGATGTCATCAATGTAATAAAGGGAATGGGTGTCATCATAGTAAAATCAATGGTAAATAAATGAATAAAACAAAAAGTACATACACCAAACGTGTATGGACTGAACATCCATAGGTAAGTACAAATCCTGTATTTACAATGTATGTAAATAGTATGTTTTCCAAGGCTTGGGCTTGAATTTTGCCTTAGAGTACAGGCCTGACTTTCTTATGTTCAAGTACAGTGAGCTTCCACTTCTTCCACAGTGCTGCAGATTTACCCAGAGTTCAAATCCAAAGCCTGGCAGAATAAAGGGGGTGAATTGCAAGCCAGGGAGCTAATCTCTTTCAATTATTTTTTGCTCAGCAGGGAGCTTGAACTCAGGTTGTGGTAACTCTGCCTCAGCTTCGATCACCCTATGTTGAGGTGCTGCCACTGGACCCACAGTAGATCCTGCAATCCTAGACCCCCAGGCCTTTTGTGGCAAAAATGTACAGAAAAAAATGCAGCGAGATGGCCTTTTTATGTTTTCTTCCTTTGCACGGTGACTCTCCTGGGTTTGAATGACACTGTTGCAAAGGGCACTTCACCTTGCATTGCTGAAGGTTGTCAGACTATTGAAGAAGTCACAGGTCCACATGGCAATGTAGGCCTTGATTTCGAATCCTAGTCCTGACACCAATCAATGGCAGAAGATACTAAGAGACTCGTTCCCATCCATGGGAATAACAAGGTAATATTATCAATGTCACAGTTGAATGAGTTGATGGTGTATGATGCTCCTATAAAATTAGACAGCATCATTTCAGGAGACTGATTTTATTTAATATTTATGAAGGATTAAAGAATACTGTTACAGAATGCAATAATTTCAGGATATTGATTGATTTACTTAATAGTTTGTTAAGAATGCAAACAATAACATTAATTACATGGAGGCATTATAAATACCTAAGAAATGGTAGGAGTGTAGCCTATATAACTGAATAATGTATAGACATCTCTGACACTCTATAACGATATATATTTATTTGTGTACTATCATCTGCACGTCAATCTGTTCTTATTTTGTCAACCGCTGGGGCTCGATCTCAGGTACTTGGAACTGCCTGTCAGCTCAATTTGCCCCAGGATGGCAGGCTGACACTCACCCATTCATGAATTGGGCCTTGTAGGCTGTGAGTTCAGATGCCAGCACTCCCAAAAAATGAATCGTGTACTAAGAAGCTGATGGTGACACATGTTTTCCATTTCTGTGAAAGTTCTGGGTGTCAGGAAGGATGTACAATACATATGCAAACCTTTATCCTATGTAATCAATGTAACCACTGTTCTATGTGTCATAATAGTCAATAAAATGAGTAGTCAATACATGAATAAAACAAAAAATAAAATAAATAACTACACTGAATGCAATATGGAATCAACGTATGTATATAAATATAAATCATATATTTAAAATGTGCACAAATAGGATGTTTTCTACTGGTGGTCATCGATTTCAGGCCTAAGGAACAGACTTGAATTTCTTGAATTCAAGGAGGCAAGCTTCCCCTTCCCACACAGTGCAACAGCAGGGTTACCTAGACCATGAGTTCAAATCCCAGTCCTGGCAGAAAAAAATTGGCATCTCCATGCTATGTGATGCCCAATTCGTAGGTATTTCATTTGGCCTCCATTTAATGAATGTGATTGTTTAAATGCTTCATAAAGTATTAATTAATACTGACCAGTGTCTTATAATGTAATTGTGTATAATTTTATCCTCAAGTCATTCAAGTACTGCCCATTTAATCATGACATACATCACATTCCTTTGGTAATCACATGAATAGGAATGAGTTCCATAGGATCTCCTGCCATTTGTTGGTGGCAGGACCAGGATTCAAACTGTAGGCTCCAGCTCCTACCACTTAAATCTGAGGACAGGGAACTCACAGGTCTGTCCAGGAACATCAGCAAAACCAATGATTAGCCAGGCATCAGTGGCTCTCAGCAGTCTTCCTTAAAACTTACAAGGCTGTGAAAGAAGAATCATGGTCAAAGTCACTCTAGGCAGGAAAGTCCTGTCTAACTTGTGCCAACAAAGCCAGAAGTAAAGTAGTGTGGTTCCAGAGGTCGAGAGCTAGACTTGATCAAAAGCAATTCACAGATTGTGCCCAGATCCTGAGTTCAAGGTCTGGGAACAAACAGACATACACAACAATCTGTGCAGTCATCAGGCTAAAGCAGGTCACCCTCTTGTCCCCAACTGGATTGGACAGAGTTCCCTGGGAAAGGGGCTGCCATCATTTTGACTCCGCCCATTCTGCCTACATCACAGGATTCCAGCCACACCCCCATTGTTTCATGGTTCTTTCTGACCAATGGGATACAAGAATTGTGGCCACGCCCACATTCCATGTTGCCAAGTAGCACCTTGATTCCCTCCGTTTGTTAACATCACTACCAGCAGTTGAGGAAGGTAGAGGTGGCTGAGTGGTGAGCAAGAGACTTGAGGCCTAAGAGGAGAGGCCTTCCTCAGGCCCACCATGTACCTGCCTGAGCCCCGGCCCTCTCCCCCCCTTCACATGGAGCAGCATTTCAAACCTGGTGCTGAGGGCTCAGACCCACAGTTTCCTCAGGCAATGGTACAATGGTGTGCCACGAACCAGCTTGGGGCCCTGACCTGATCCTGGCTCCCCTGTCCTCTGCTCAGGGCTTGAGTGTCTGTCATGCCTCTGCCATTGCTGCTTGCCCCACCTGGAGCAGCTGCCAATAGCTTCTGCCAGCAACACATGTGAGTGGCTGCCACACAGCCCCGCACCCTGCGACCCCATATCCCCTCCCCTCCAACCTGGACCCTGCCTCCCTTGTGCCCCACAGTCTGGCCCAGGCCCTGGCACAAATGTGCCCCAGGGGTGGGGGTGGGTGTTGACCTGAGGATCCCACCTCCATCCCCAGCGGCTAATGTCCCAGGAAACGGGGAGATGCAGGATGGGATGAGGAGTGGGCGCCACAGATTCCCTGGCCTGGAGCAGTGGGAGCCACACAGCCACACATCAGCACCCTTCCTCTCCCTGGTGGGAACCCGGTGGCTTTAGTCAGAGGTGTGGAGCAGCATGTCTACACCTGCCTTCTGGGGTCTTTTCCTTTTTTTCTGGGGATGGGAGGTGTTGGATGCAGAAGATAGAAACCCTTGCTGTGTGAGCCCTTGTCTTCCGTGTTCAGCCAATCTTTCACCTGAAGACAGACAGAGAGAGACAGAGAGAGACAGACAGAGAGACAGATCATCTTTTTCTTTGTACAGCCTGACTGTGCTCAGGTGAGTGATCAGTTGGCAAATTGCAGGTGCTGCATGGATGAGTCATCTGTCACCGGTCTGGATGTGTGTGTGTGTGCGTGTGTGTGTGTGTGTGTGTGTGTGTGTGTGTGTGTGTGTGTGTGTAGAAGTGGGTTGTAACAAGGAGGCTGAATGCTTTGGTAACTTCTACCTGCTACCTGCTATCTATGTATGGGCTTCACAGCTGAGGTCTGGGGGCCTGGAAGGGTGAGAGGCTTGAAGGGGACACAGCACTGTAAAATTACAAGAACAAGGGATCTGTGTGCAATGGAGCTGTGTACTCCCTTGGGCCTGGATGGTGGCAGTGGGAGCTTGGGAGGACCTGGGAGTGCGGCCTGCAGGGGATAGCTTCCTAGGGGGACAGAGAGCAAGGCCAACACTTAGTGAGGATATGAGTTATGCTAGTATGGAGCGCAACAGCATAGGTCAGACTCTGGGTCTTCTCATCATGACGCCTGATGGGCGAGGCCAACCCTATTTTAAATCTTGAGCTGTGATCTTCAGATCTCAGCCTCCTGAGTACCTAGGATTATAGGTATGAGCCTCTGGCACTGGAACTCTGGTTCTTTTTGCTATATTAGGGTTTGACCTCAAGGCCTTAGGCTTGCCAGTCAGATCTTCTACCATGCAAGTCAAGCTTTTTTGTCTTGGGCATTTCTGAGATGGAGAATTAATATATGCTCAGCCTGGGCTGGATCATGGTCCTCCTATCGGTGACAGGCATGAGCCACCAGGCCCGGTCTTCTGTAGTTTGGATGGTAGATATGTAGCACCATGCTCAGTCATTGGTTTAGATGGATTGTCCCAAACTCAGTCCACGGCAGCCGATTCTTTACCAGAGGTGAAGCTCTGGGTTGGGCCTCAACCATTGTACTTTAATCTACTCATGGGACAGTTGTAAGGAAACAAAGGATGAATACAGAGGGATCTCTGCAGCAGGGACAGGCACAGAGGGAGGGTCCATCTGATACTGTTCTTGGCAATTCTGTGAGTATATGAAAGGAAGATACCCGGAAAAATCTCAGATGGTGTGTGTAATTAATGGTGCAACAGGTATGGGATTATTGCCTATCTCCATGAGTAACAGGATTCTTCACTTTGTTCAGATTTGAAGCTGGGGAAACTGAGGCACAGAGAAGCCGGGTGACCTACTAATGACGCCCAGCTGACAGGAAGCTCAGCCTGAGTTCTCTGCTATGCTCCCTAGGACAATGGGTGCTATTCAGTCCACTTCTTGTGGTGGGAAGTCCACTTCTTTTCAGTCATGGGGCTTCAACTTTGGGCCTGGGGCAGCTCCCCGAGCTACTCAGCTAAAAGCTAGCACTCTACCACTTTAGTCACAGCACCACTTCCAGTTTTCTGGTGGTTCTTTGGAGATAAGAGTCTCAAAGTTGTTCATGCCTGGGCTGGCTATAAACCATCATCTTCATATCTCAGCCTCTATTGTACTTAGGATTATAGGCCTCAACCACCGTCACCTGGCTTAAGTGTAATTCTGACCGTCTTTCTTCCTCTTTCTCTCTCAGGAACTGATTCAATGGGTGCTAGAGGAGGTGGCCCAGCATCCCCATGTGGTTGGAACCAAGATGGCCCTCTCATTCTGGAGGTAGGCTTTGGGTCAGAAGCTGTCTCGCTCAGTCTGTTGTACCAGCTCCATGAGGTAAGTCCTTCTGTATCCTGGCTACACTGTGAAAGTTATCCATTGTCCATCTAGCCTTACTGGACTGAGTACTGTGTTCAATGCTCTTTTCTAGAAAAAAATTTCTGGCTAAAATTATGACACATACTTACAGAATGAAAATATAATGCCATCTTAAGAAAGTCATTTAGGGTTCTGGGAATGTGGCTTCATAATATGGTGATTGCCTAGCATGCATGAAACCCTGGGTTCAATTCCTCAGCACCCAAAATTGAAAAGGAAACACTGGAAGTTGTCCTGTGCCTCAACTGGTGGAGGGTTAGCCTTGAGGGAAAAAAAAAGCTGAGGAATAATTCCCAAGTGCTGAGTTTCAGCCCCAGGACTGCCAAAACAACAACAGCAACAACAACAACAATGAACATTTAGTTAGTAAATGCAAAATACAGAACCCATACCTGGAATATATAATTGCTCTGTCCATACTGATACCTGACAATAGTCCCTAATTCATGTACTTTACCTATGTTAGGATACTGTGTTGAAAAAATGTTTTGTTCATTAGGTCACAGCAATTAATGCCAGGAATGTGCTTAGATGTCAGGTGAAGATTAATTCTGGAAATTCAAAGATTCCAAGCTTTTGAGTAGGGTCACTGCTAATCACAATGAGAAGGATAGTCTAAGTGAGATTTGGAAACTGTTTTGGACAGTCATCGCACCAATAAAGCAGAGGCTAATTATCAGTTGTGACAAAAGTGAAAGAATAACTCCAGATGGAATGAAAAAATGATAGTAACTAACGTATAGCATAAACCGTTCTAGGGAACCATTTTTGGTTATTGAAGAACGAGTTATCAACTAAGCATACGCCTCATTGCCTTTAGCATTCAAAATTTCCTATGCTAGTTCTTAATCTCTGGGTGATAAATGTATCTGCTTCTATGCTGTTCTTTTATACCTGATCTCCTTTGCTTTCTAAAAATATGTCTTTCTATATTTCTTTATGAACATTTCCTGATACTAAATACACCTACAAAGAGGAAAGAGGATGTTAATTTAAGAGTCCAATAGCTCATGAGTCATTAATGTAACAAAATGGAAAAAGGAGGCATATTTATTGCTACCTCAATTATTCTGAAAAGCTGTCACAACATTTGGTTCAGATTTCTTTCATTCTTTGTCTACATAGTGACATAAAATGCATATAAATGCAAATATGAGCCGGGTGCTGGTGGCTAATGCCTGTAATCCTAGCTACTCAGGAGGTTGAGACCAGAGGATTGTGTTTCAAAGCCAGCCTGGTCAGGAAAGTCCATGAAACACTTATCTTCAATTAAGTCCAGAAATCCGGAAGTGGTGCTGTAGCTAAAGTGGTAGAGTGCTCAATTTGTGCTGAAGAGCTGAGAGACCGTGCCCTGGATCAATGTTCAATCCCCACAACCAACAAAAAAGTGCAAATATGGCTTTAAGTTTCCCCCAAAGGAATGATGAAGTCAATAGTAATCGTCCCAAATGCTTTAGTGGTGCACCTACTTTTGCTGAGTTATTTGTTATGGTTTTTTGCTAAACATAGTCTTTTCTTTAAAAATTGTCAATATTAGCTTTATAATAAACTTCATCTAATATTTTTTGGTTCAAAAGAGAAGTACATACAATTGATGTCACTTAGTTTTCTTACTGTGTTAGTTCAAAGCCAACCCAGGCAAGAGAGTCTGTCAAACTCTTATCTGAAATTAAACACCAAAAAAGACAGAAGTGGACTTTTGGCTCAAGTAGTGGAGTACTAGCGTTGGGCCAGGTGGGAAAGAAAGACAACTCTTCAGGGACAGGGGCAAGTCTCTAAGTTCAAGCTCCAGAACCAGCACAAACTAAACAAACAAGCAAACAAAACAAACCCTGGGTATTTCTTTGGGACTCTCCTTAAAATAATGGTTGTCTGAGAAGAGGCTGCTTTTGCTGATCATACTCACTGGATCCTGCTATTTTGGAATCCTTATTGCTATGGAAAACTCAGGACCAGACTAAAGGAATTGATAACTGATTCCTGCAACAATAGAATCATCTCAGGAGTGAAACATCCATCCATAAGACACTTAAAATGTCCATATCTTTGCTTCTTTGCAGTAGAACACTTTTAAAACAAAGTTACTTCCTTTTGTTCTATGCTGGCCTTCAAATGGCATATAGTTTCCTTTTGTAATACTCTCAGACAGAAGTTTACAGAGGAGGTTTATATGAGTAAAGGACATACTCAAAAAAGTCAGGGACAGAGTTTCCTTCCAGCCTAGGATTCTTTTCTTATACAGCAAAAAAGAAAGCAATAGTTAACTTCAACTTTGTCATTTCTCTATGTTCAATTCCTCTCCTGGGATCAGTTTCCACATCCATTAACAGTTACTTCCAGTAACAATTTATGGTGCTGCTCCAGAAAAAAAATGAATGTTTTCTGGCTTCATTGAAATAGCACAAGGACACTTTTGGACATGAGGTAACACGTGTTTCAGAGACAACTTAGTAAAGAGAAATGAAATTTAAATTGCTTATAAATACATTATCCATGAGAACATTTTGTTCAAACTTCTTATATGCTCTGTAAATTAAGGTGAATTTTAAATGGGAAGAAGGTTCTCAGATCTTTTATTGTGAGTCTATGTGCTGTGCATTAATTTCCCAAGTGTACATGACTTAACAGTAAGAGAAACAAAAGCAATTATAGGAGAAAAAGAAGTTCTTTGTTTATGTATAAGTGTTCAATACAATATAGAAGACGCTACAAATAAGAAAACATTGAAACAATAAAACCAAGTCCAGTATGTAGATTTATGGGAGTGAAATAGAGAAAGCATTACTCCTAAGTGGAACATGAAGCATGAGGCCACTCCCTTTCTAAATCACGCTTGCTAATCATGTAAATGTGCAAAAAGGAGAATGGAAGAATGATTCTGTTTCCAATGCAAGTCAGATATGGGAGAATAGACTTAACTGGAAAAAAAGAGTCCATCTTGAGAGAACAGGAATTATAATAGGAATGAACCTGGTGGCTAAGATCACACATCTTTTTCATTCCTTTTCTGATATTCTTTTGTTGTTGTTGTTCTTCTTCTTCTTCTTCTTGTTATTGTTCCTGGCACCTGAAATATGGGACAGGGCGCTGTCCATCTGAAACACAGCTCAAGGCTAGTGCTCTTCCACTTGAGCCACAGTGCCACTTCCAGTTTTCTGGTAATTATTGGAGAAAAGAGTCTCCAGGACTTTCCTACCCATGCTGGCTTTAAACCCCAATCCTCAGATCTCACAACAACTTGGTTTATGATCACATTTCTAACAGTGAACACTCAGGATATGTAATGTATATGTTCATCTAACTTTATATGAATCCTTGAGTCAAAAATCTGGGCTACAAGTTAGACTTTACACTCACAAAAGTGTTTGAAGTTTGAAAGTTGATACTCCTGGAAAAATAAAACCTAAGAATGTAAAGGAGTCTGGGAAGTTCAATTTACATCCAGCTTGGACAGTATAGGCTTTGAGACACTACATATAATTAACCAGCCAAAAGCTGGAATACAAGTCACGAGCAAGATTGCTGAATAACAGCTTTAGGTTTTTGCATACATACATACAAACATACATACACACACAGAGGCACTTATAGGTGCACACAAAAATACACAAATGAAACAACTCTCAGAATATGTAGAAAAGTTAGAAAACAATAGAAAATAGGTCCTGAGTACGACTAGAATCAAGTGATAATTTTTAATATTAGAAAGCCCTCAAGTGAACTTTCCCCCAAAGTTGAGAATATTACATAGGTAGGAACCAGAGATGTAAGAGAGTCAAGTAATCATTATTAACGGGATAGGATCCTTGGTGGAATGAATCAGGGAACCTTGCAGGTGCATCTGAAAATGCTCATATCCTGTGTCAAATGTAAAAACATCTTTGAAAATAGTACATAAACAGTCTGAGCAATCAGTCTAGTGGATAAGATCATAGGAGAAGTTCAAAATTGCTAGTCTGTTTCTAGATTAAATAAACAAACTATGGCAGGGCATTGTGATACAAGCCTGGAATTCTAGCACTCAGACAGGAGATTAGATAGTGGAATTACATAACGATACCTTCCCTGGACCAGGTAGAATAATTTTGTCTCAGTAAAACAAACCAAACAACAAGAAAGCATACACAGTTCAGAGTTTGGGCTAATTTTGTCATTATGTTTTGAGAAGTCAAGTTTCAGAATGAATGCAACTCATATATATCCTCACTTGCGTTTTAAATGCTCTCATCATTACAGAACATTCCTAGATGCAAAATAGCTCATGATTCCGATCCAAAAATTTGCAAAAGTAGATAAGCATCATTCTGTTGGATTCCAAATAAATGTTGAAGGATTACAAAAGCTTAAGTCTGGAGAAATAGCAAAGTTCGTCTAATGTAGGACTTTGTAGACCTTGTTAAATTAGAATTTAGGTTTAAAATATATTTTTTGGTTTTATTTGTAATTTCATATTCCATAGGATACTACAAAATTCTTTTTAAGGAGAGGGATTAATTGAAAAATTCACAAATGATTCTGGCATTCTATTTGCCTAGATATTCTTTCAAGAGTGTTATAATTAGAACATAGTTACTAGATAATTCCCACAGGTCATGTACACCATGTTAATGGGAATAATCTACACAGAGTTGCCAACAAATGGATGACATTAATTTATATATTTAGAAAAAACGATTTTTAAGGGTTTGGTTTAATATGGTATGAAGAGAGTAATTGTGTGACATCTTCTTTCTTCTACCTATATGTAACACAGGAAGCCATTTCCTTATTTACGTGCCTCTGTATACATGGAGAAAAATGCTAGGTTTGGGGTTTGTTTTCAATTTAGATTTTGTTTTATTGGTTCGTCCTAGAGCTTGAACTCTTGGCCTGGAGAGAGTTTCTGAGCCTGTTTATGTTCAAGGCTCGTGCCCTACCACTTCAACCTCAGTGCCATTTGAGTCTGGCTTTTGTGGAGAAGTTTTTTGGAGATAAGATTCTAAGAAACCTTCCTGTCTGGGTGGGCTTTGAACCATAATTTTCCTATCTTAGCATCCTGAATATCTATGATAGCTAAAAAAGTATAAATATAAATAATATTTGCACGTGTTGTGATCCCAAGAATACCAGTGGTGGAAAAATAATGCAGCTCAGTTTATTGTAGTGTTCTTTTCAGAACAAGGAGGGCGTCACATTAGCAGAGGTGTAGTATTTTGTCAAAATAGAGATAAGGTATTCATGATGTGAATTAAGTAATTTTAAAGTGCCCCTTACAAGTTGGAAACTGTTAGGCTATGATGACTTTATGGCATAAATCTTGGGATTTATGCCATAGAAATAATAGCTTTCTCTGATAAACAATTGCTAAGTTCCCTTGCATTTCACAATTGCTTACTGCTAATTCCTGCATCTCAAGGAATTGGGGCCCTGAAATATAGGAAATGACAAATTGAGATGGGTCTTCAATTACTTTGTGTTGACATGTTGCATGGGCCTTGGTAAGAAGTCTTGCCCTTGTTATCTGATGATGCAGGTACCTGGGACCTGGGATCCTATGACCCATGGGTCCTGCAGAAGAATAATATGCTTTAGGCATCTTAGCAAAATTTGGGCATAATCAGTAGGAATGCTTCAGAAATATGGAGAAAAAGTTTGGGATTAGCGAGTTAAAACAATAAACAGAGCAGCAGAGTAAAATTCATTATAGATTAGAGGAAAACATTTTTTTTACCATGTGAATTCAGAAGACCCAGAACAGTTAGAATGTATTACAAGTTTATACTAAAGACATTGCATTGATACTTTTTTATATTCTAATATATATTTTAAACCTAATTGTTTATATTCCAATCCTATTTATTGGAATAAATATCAATTTATTTGTCAAATTATCAACTAATTCTAGTAAGTTTCATTGTGTGAAATATAAAATCAGCACATATAAATATAAAATATATAACTATATTTAATATAATTAAAAGGCACACGTTTTGCATTGTTCTGTTGTAGTTACTGTATCAAAGGCAACTCTGTTTTAAGTATTATTCCATTATCTCTGCCTCAGTGTTTGATAGAGTTAGACCTAAAGCTTTACCATTTGTAGATTTACAGCATGTAGGCAAGGGGAAACACTGTGATTAAAACATTATCAATTTAATGCCTAATAATGAGGAGAAACATATGGACTTCTCCTGCAACTATGAAAATATTTGGTGATAAAAAGGCAGTAGTGTAAGTTCCTGCCTGGTTGGATGGTAGACAATCCAGGACATTAAGTAATCATGCATATGAACAATTTTTTCACCTTCTTGGCTTTAGTTACTGTTGAAATGGAAGGTATAATAAAAATTATATTTTGATAAAATACCTTCTAGTCTGAACAGTTCTGTTTGAACTGTTCATCTCTCTATCATCCCTTGTAACCAAGATTAGTTTTGTTCAAGTAAGACAATTTACGTTTTCAGGGTAAGATATTCTGGTTGGTCTGTTCACCCATGGAAGAAGTGTAAAGGCTCAGGTAGACATTTGTGCCAGTAACACCTCATTTGGGAAAATGTCAGCTGAAGAAGTTTAGAAGTAGCTCTTAAGCAATGCTTACTTTGAATTCATTAGGTCCACAAAGCTAATTCAGTTGGATAAATAAGTACTTGAAAAAGCCATCACCTTTAGACCTATCTATAAATAATTGAGAGTACGATAAAATTCCAAATAAAAAGACTTGATAGTCATTGACAAAAAAAAATTGCAAATGTGAGCAATCGACTGATCAATACAATTTTTCCAATATTCACAGAATTTTAGGGAAATAAGATCGATAGCATTGTTAGGAACAAGAAGGTTTCCTTGTTACAAGTAGGCACCCATAGATATAAGCCTGTATAAAGATTGCATCATTAACAACTTAAATTTAGAGGATACTACATGCATCAGCAGCACGTATACTCAAATTACAATACAGAGACTAACATGGCACTTGCAAAAGGATAATAAGAAAATTTGAGAAGTATTCCATATTTTTCATTCTTCAGATGCAAGAAATGAAAAACAGTTATTAAAAGGTTGATTACAAAATTACAAGTGTAACAATACACGTAATTCATATAATTAAATTTAGTTTGACATCAGTGTACTAAATCTTCAGCTCAGAAAGGCGTTTGCATAGCATAAAATTTACAAAACTTCAAATTAGACAACATTGTCATTTTATCCCAAAGAAAAATAAAGACCTAGAAAAAATAAGGAATCAAACTGTTTCTATATGGAATGCAATCGGAAAGGACACATTAATTAACCTATATATTATAAAGTAATGTAGAATTCAAAGTATATCTAGGAGAAAATAAAATAAATTATGAACATTATGCAAACATAGAATATAGAATATTTTAAAATATACTTTTTCAGACAAGCACCAGAAATATTTTGCTTTCTGTACTATTCATTTCAACAGGTAAGTTAAAATTATTTCTGATTAAAAAATCACAAACTCTGAAGAAATCATTATACATGTATACAAAAACTATTGAATACATTTTGACATCCAATGCAGGCAATTCATTTGGAAGAATTCCGCGGAATCCATGAATTTTTACAGTAAAATATTGATGTTGCCGGGCACTGGTGGCTCATGCCTATAATCCTAGCTACACAGGAGGCTGAGATCTGAGAATCATTGTTCAAAGCCAGCCTGGAAAGGGAAGTCTGTGGTACTCTTATCTCCAATAAACCACTAGAAAACTGGAAGTGGAGCTGTGGCTCAAGTTGTAGAGTGCTCACCTTGAGCTGAAGAGCAGAGGGATAGCTCTCAGGCCCAGAGTTCAAGCCCCATGACAGACAAAAAAAAAAAAAGATATTGCTCTTATTTGTTTTGTGAAAATATTTTGTAGGGACACAAAAGATGGACTTGCATTTTTGAAATTTAAGAAACTTAACCCGAACATTAGGACTTTGTTGAACAATTTGTACAGCCCTCCACAACTTCATAGAGGTAGTGATACATACTTATCCTTTTGGCAATATCAAATGCAGTTTCTTCTATGTTGTTCTTCAGGCCTGGTTTTATATAATGGTTCAACAGAAGGAGATCCAGCGTATCTTTGCTATCGCAATTCTCAGCAGCAAGATACAAGGGGATCAAGAGGCCTTTAGTTTGGGCATTGGTATCTGTATCATGATGAAGTAAGAAAGAAGCCACTCTGGTATTATTCCACGTATATGCACTGTGCAGGGGTGTCCAGTCATCTACAATTATTGTATGTGCCGCTTGAGACACCAACTCACTGACAATGTCTGAGTGTCCACTGTAGGATTCTCAATGAAGAGGGGTATACTCATCGTCATCCCTACTATTCACATGAGTGGCCATTTGGAAAGAAGTCTCCGCACTGTATTAAGCCGAATATTTTTGGCAACCCAATGAAGAAATTTGCTTGGATCTTTCTCCATTTTTTTTATTTAATTGATACCATTCCTTACTTTTTCATCTTGTTCCTCATATTCCTAAGAATTGCCTAACCAGAGACTTTGAGAGCCAGTGGGAATGAGGTATCCATGTATTTCCCTATTAGTTCACATTGGTTGAACTGGTCAGAAATATCCGGTGAATTTTCTGCATCTGTTTATTCACCATGATTTATTTTCTCTTTTTCCAATTTTACTATTCGAAATTATTCTAACCGGAGAGTAAGGAATTGTTAGAGAACAGAGGAAAGATGTTCCTCCCTATTCAAATGTACACACTGAAAATGAGGACCAGTGATGTCTTCATGTGCAGTTTATTCTAGGAAAATAGGAAATAATGCCTTCTATATAAATGATTTGTTAAATGGCAGAGCAAAAAGTGTAATGATGCAACCAAAAATATAAAAGCAAAATAAATTAGGATAATTATGGAGCAATCATATTATTTATGAGAACCAAGAAAGGGAAAAAGAGAGAGACAGATGTGCAATGACCTATCTAGCCACAAAATCCATGCCTCTGATCAATTTATAGACCAAACAAAATTTTATTTTTTAAAAAAGATGGAAATAGAATTTATGTATTTACTTGAAATTAGTAAATACATTTTTAGTAGCCTACATAAAGAGATATAACTTTGACCAAATTACAGACAATAAACTAAATCCTTGATAATTCTAGTAACAAATCTGACTGAAATCAGTTGAATCACACTTTTCCTGTACAATGAAGGAATAGGAAGGTAGTCAAGCAGCAGAGAAGGCAGGGAGATTGTATCTGTGACAAAACTTTGTGGGAATTGGTATTGAGGATTTCTTACTGGTGATCCACTTGCAATGGAAGCATGATTCTGAACTATTGATTTAATCATTATATTCTACAAGAAGATAAATGAGAATTGATAGTTAAGGACTACTAATACATTTTGACCTTCTCACTAAGCACGTTCAATCATCTAAATCACATGAAGACAATAGATAGCCCTCCTTTTTAGATGAAAGCAAGTGTCTTTAAAAAAAAAAAAAAAACAAGGAATGTATGTAGTCATGCAAAGGACTTCTATTTTACCAATGCCTCATACAATTTTCTAATGTTGGGTACCAATAAATAATGGATCTATCAGAAAGCTCTTAAAGCTAATATGTTCAATAGTGAGTTCTCTTACACTATATCATGGTATTGTTTGGGTATGGTCTGAAGAATAAATTTACATTACTAACTTGAATTTCTGACAGGACAATATCACCACTGTACATCTTGCTTCTATACTCTCATTTTTAAATTACTATCTAAGTATGTGCATTAGATAACTATTGAGGAAAAAATAGGAGCCACACTGATGGCTTATGTCTTTAATAGTAGTTAAACAGAAAGATGAAATCTGAGGATTGTGGTTTGAAAGCAGACCAAGAAAAAAAAGTCCATTAGAATCTGATTTGAAAGTAACCAGCAAAAGCTAAAAATGGAGCTGTGGTACAAGCAGTAAAATGCTAGTCTTGAGAAAACTGAAACAAAAAATAAATTCTGGGACAAAGCCAGGCCCTGAGTTCAAGCCCTAGTATTAACACCAAACAAATAAATTAATTAATAAGGTAATTTATTAATTAAAAATAAATTAAGTGGTCACATGTGGAGAAGCAGGTAAAATGTAACATGCGTGGTGATGGTTTATGTATTATTTTGTAATAAGGCATATTATCATTTGTCCTAATCACTAAAATTTTATTTGAACTTTTTTGTACAATAAATCCTGAATTTAGCATGCATGTATATGTGTGTGTACATGTGCGAACATGTGTGTATGTGTATATGTGTGCATGTGCTGTTGCAATGTTGCTTGACAATGTGGACAGGGTGAAGCTGAAAAGAGCTAACTGTGTTGCAATGTTTTTATATATCAGTGTTCTGTCATGTCTTTTCAGTGGAACCACCCTTCTGTATATATTATTTGTCTAATAATAACGTCATCATAATCAAAGCATTTATAACATTAAGTTAGATAAAGAGAACGCTTTCAGCTCTTATTGTATGTTGGGTAAGAAGATACAGACATAATTAGGTAGTAAGTTATTTTGCTGTAAGTTGATTATCAGTACAAAATACGTATGTGACTTCTTAAATTGGTTATACTTTTAAGATACACTCATGGAGTGATTTGGACCGACTTGACCAAACAGGTATTACTCTCTGGTTATTCCTGTGAAACACAAGTTGGATAAACTCTTTCTGGATTTCTGTTGAAAATAACTTTCTTTGCAAGATCATATCTATTCTCACTAAGAGATAATCAAACCCATACTATGTTTGAACATCTCATCTTATTGTCTGAAAATAAGTATTGTGGATATGCTTGTTAGATATTCCTTTCAAAAACGAATAAACAAAAAGCATGTGTCATGTCCAGATTGTGGATGCATTTGAAGGTATTTTGCACATGCACAGGGATCTTTACTAATGGCTCTTTTGTGGGAGTAACTATGGCAACTTTAACAAAAAAGGCTTTTTGAATATCTTTTCCAATATACATAACATCCCAGAGCAAATCTTGCAATTTCTGAAAATCCTTTGAATATTTTAGTATTATTTCATTTCATTGACTATAGAGCCAAAATTTCTGAAATAAATATTGTTAAGATCTGAAAATGTAAGTGGGTATATAGTCTTTTTTATGCGTCATTTTATGAAAACCCAGTTTTTATGAAAGTAAATGGAATAGAATAAAAGAATGTAAGTGACTTGGGTAAGCTAATTATTAGTATAACTTTGTTTTCTATTAACAGTCCATTGAATGTACATGATGCAGTTAAATTATTTCCTTTGTGTCTCTGTACTTCAGTTAGTTTTATAATCTTTATAGTTATGAGTGAGTTTTTGTATAAATAAAGGTCTTTTAAAACGATTAGGATTAACCTGTGTTTTGTGTCCTACTCCCAAGAAAATGAGTTATTTTTAAGTGTTAATAGTTTATCATTATCATTATCATTATCATTGGGAATCATTATCATTTTCATAGGGAATTTTAAAATGCAGTAGTATTGATGTCTTTTTAAACCAATTGTATTCACAAGTTGGAGAGTCTTTAATTCATACTTAGGTCTTGGTTTCTATGATTTTTAACCTCTCATTCCTAACATTAATGATAGGTCAGACTGCATTCTTGGGTATATGAAAGGTAAAATATTTATCTGGGGTCAAAGTGATTTTTATATCAGTCTTTCTTTAATAACATTTTAAAGTAGTACATTTCTCTAAAAATGTTGGGTATAAAAACCAATCAAAATACTTCTAATGGTAAACAATTTAGGTGAACTACAATGTGGAAATGATTGCTCCAAAAGACCTGCAGTCTGTTTCCGTCAGGAATTGGGCAGGTCATTCTTTCAGTAAGACTGTATTAACTAGAGATGGGGTCACCAGGCAGTGCAGTGTTGAGTGAAGGGATAAAATATGATTTCTACTATTTTGAGCTAGAAATCAAGAATGTTATAGTTTAGCAATTCCTTTCATCAAGGAGGTATAAGTGATTATGAACTTGGAGTTTTCATATTATAGTTACTTATTTTCTTTTTTTGTTGTTGTTGTTGGTCATGGGGCTTGAACTCTGGGCTTGGGTACTGTCCCTGCGCTCTTCCACTCAAAGCGAGCACTCTACCACTTGGACCACAGTGCCACTCCCAGTTTACTAGTGGTTTATTAAAGGTAAGAATCTCACAGTCTGTCCTGCCAGAGCTGGCTTTGAACCACAATCCTCAGATTTCAGCCTCTTGAGTAGATGGCTTTTTAGGCATGAGCCACCAGTATCCGGCTTAGTTACCTATTTTCTAAGAAAGATAAAGTGAAATATTATTAGAGTGTGCACAATAATTTTGGGATATTTTCCTAGAATTAGTAGACTGAATGCTGGTATTTAGTTACAAAATAGAATGAGGTTATTTGATATGGTGGGAATAGACCGCAGGCTGACAGTTACCGTGTGTGCAATGTTGTACTAGTAATTGTAACTCTGAAGACTTAATATCATCATCTTAAAATTAAAAATAGAAGTAGTTCCACTTTATGGGATTATTGTGAGGATTAAATTAGATACCAAAGGTAAAGTACTTGGAAAAACAATCAGAGTTTGATACTTTCTACCTGTTATTTTATCATGTGATATATTCTAATATTTTTACTGCGATTTTTATATTGTGTCTATTTAGGATATGCAAAGTGATATATTCATATTAATTGCGTTGTTCACTTTTATGTCATTATGAGGAAAATACCTGCAAAGAAAATTTCTGAGCAGGAAATTATCATATTGACTCATTGTTTAAGATCAGATGTCTCCATCGTTTTTTTTTTTTTTTTTTTTTTTGTTTTTTTTTTTTTTGGGTCCGGTCATGGGGCCTGAATTCTGGGCCTGGGCGCTGTCCCTCAGCTCTTCAGCACAAGGCTAATGCTCTACCACTTGAGCCACAGCGCCATTTCTGGCTTTTTTTTCTTTTTGCTTATGTGGCACTGAGGAATCGAACCCAGGGCCTCTGGCATGCAAGGCATGCGATCTACCACTGAGCCACCTTCCCAGCCCCATCGTTTTTAGTTATATTTTTATAAAATAGTTGTACAAAGGGTTTTCCATTCAACGAATCTGTTTATAATTACAATGGATCTTTACATAACTTTCTCACATCCTTCCAAACCTCACCCCACTTTCATTTTTTCTAGTTTCATACTATCTGCATTGAATATTATGGCTTCACTCTCTACTTCCAGAAGTCTATTTAATCCTTCCCTTTGACTTCCCCTCACCTTTTCCAAGTGATAGTCTCCTGGTATTCATTCTGTTGGATTAAAAGTTCACTTTTATAAGAAATTACATCTTTTAAATACTCCTCTGCAGTGCTGGGAAGGTGGTTCAGTGGTAGAGTGCTTGCCTTGCATGCCTGAGGCCCTGGGTTCGATTCCTCAGCACCACATAAGCAAAAAGAAAAAAGCCAGAAGTGGAGCTGTGGCTCAAGAGGTAGAGCGCTAGCCTTGAGCTGAAGAGCTGAGGGACAGCACCCAGGCCCAGAGTTCAGGCCCTATGACCGAACCCAAAAATAAATAAATAAATAAATACTCCACTGCAAATAGCATGCTTTGATTAATACTGTTGTTTAACTTGCATAAAATACTGGCTTCCAAATACACACCCTTGGTGTGTCTGGCTCTGACTTCGTTTACTTAACATAATTTTAGATCTATCCATTTCTTTGCAAATGCTGTAACAGTCTTTATAATGGATGAGTGCAGCCTAATTGTATATTTGTGCAACACTTTGTCCAACCATCCCTCCACTAAAGGTCGTCTGGGCTGTTTCCATAAGTCCTCTACGGTGAATAGTGCAGTAGTGAACATGATTGTGAGAGCGATTTTACTGTAACCTTTTGGAAGAATTCATAACTATTTTTATGTGAGCAATCCTCTAGCCAATTTTCCAGAATAAGAATATCCCTTTCTTCATCTCCATCACAACGTTTATCAAGTCCTCAAAAACACACTACCGCCTACAGGTCTCAATCAGCTAAAACCACACTGTGCCCATATTCTTTGTTGTTGTTGTTGTTGTTGTTTTTTCTGTCCAGTCGAGGGGCCTGAACTCTGGGCCTCTCTGGTGCTGTCCCTCAGCTTTTCTGCTCAAGGCTAGCGATCTACAACTGGAGCCACAGCACCACTTCCAGCTTTCTTCTTTTTGCTTATGTGGTGCTGAGGAATCAAACCCAGGGCCTCATGCATGCAAGGCAAAAGCTCTACCACTGAGCCACTTTACTAGCCCCAATGTGCCCATATTCTTTTAACACATTTTTTCATAATTTTACACATAATTTAGTGAGAATCTTCTATGTACTTTCCTAATGTGGGAATAAGGGATATGACAATAGAGTAAAAGTAAGAGATATGGAATTTAATTAGCTATTATCATATTTAAAATAATTTTCAGCTCTAACTCATAGTCTCACTATTATTTTAATCTTTATTTGATTACTTCACATAACCGCTAAATTATAACATATGATTTAAATACAAAGGCAAAAAAGTGTGGTTTTACTTTGACACTCATGTGTGAGGATGCACAATGTGGGCAAATAAAGGGATAGGAATTAATAGTCATTATCCATTTTGTTAAATGGTTTTCTCAAACTGATTCTCACAATTCATATTTCATTCAACAACAAGAAACATGACAATTCCCTTTGCTTTGCTCCTCATTAAACTTGTTTCCATGTTATTTTATAATGAAGGATGATTTCATAAATCTACTGTAGATATAAAAATATGTTAAAATATTTCTATATGTATGCATTGATATAAACATACACACATATATTATAAAGGTTATAATGATAAATTATAACATCTGTAACTGTACAATTTACTAAATTGTTAAAAAAATGGATGGCTCAGGCCTGGAATCCTGGTTATTCAAGAGGCTGAGATCTGACGATCATGGTTTGAAGCCATCCTGGGCAGGAAAGTCCATGAGCCTCTTATCTCCAAACAACCAACAGAAAATCAGAATTGGAACTGTGGCTCAAAGTAGTAGAGTGATAGCCTTGAGAGAAAAGACTCAGAGATATCACCCAGGCTCTTAGATCAAGAACTAAAATCTCCCCCAAAAAAGTATTTAATTTACACCTGTGTAAGTAGAGTATTTCCTTCACCCAAATGCACATCCATGCTCATTTGCAAGGTAACTCTGTTATGTCTGGAGTACCACATAATATTATCACTTAAGTACAAAGCATTGCAACATGGGTAAACTCTATCTCTCTCATGCATTTTTCTCCACTCAAATATTCAAATCTTACAATTATTCCCATTATTTAAAATCATAGTTTTTTTCTTTAATACCCATAATATTAGAATTGGAATTGAGTGTCTTGTGTCTCCTAAATGGATCTTCTTAACACTTTGGCATGACCCAGCCCTAAATTATCCTGATTAACTTTCAGATAGAATCTCGCTTCCTACTTGTGTATGATCGTGGGCTCAATCTACTTCATGTTATTCTTCCTGGAATTTAGAATAACAGGTGCCTGGCATTGTGTACAAATCTTTCTGTCCAGTCTGAGCTTTAACCACTATCCTCACAACAGTAGACTCCCATGTAGTCAGGATTTTGATAAGCTTATCATAGCTATTTAAAAAAAATCTTTGCATTTCCTGCAGGTTCTTGAGTACTGAGTTAACTTGTTTTCTTGGGTTGTTTTTTTTCTTTTGAATGTGTGTGTTGAGTTGTTCTTCATTTTTCCTTTTGTTTCCTTCACTCAAGTTCTTACCTATAGTGCTGAGAAACCAATTTTTTCTCAAGATAGTCAAGGTGAACATTATTTATTCCAAAACAATTCCAGTAATATTTAAACACCTTCAGGAATTTCGAGAAGATGGTGGAGAAGAGCCTGGTGGCTAAACAAGTTCTCGCGTAGAAAGCAGTTCTAGTGTTCCAGTGAACAGTCCTAGGCACACCAAGTGTGCCATCACAGTACAGAGAGTTTGACCGGAGAGGGAAAATCCAGGTAAAGAGACAGATCTGAGCATTTTCCAGCAGCCATGGCTGGGGCGGCTGGGGCAGCTGTGGCAGCTGTGGTGGCGTCCAAAGCAACCATGCCTACAACCCAGAGAGTCTGGGACAAATACGAGCAGATTTTACTCAACACCAGCAAGAACTGACAAGTAGCAGATATCTTCATCTTGCAGATAGCAGACCAGAGGCTACCTAGGAACCAACACTCCAGCGTGAGTACAAAACTGACATCCTCATTCCTTCTCAAAGGGAACAGAGGAGGGAAAGCCACCCCTCCCCCCAACACTGGAGATATCCATCTTTGATACAGACAAAGGCCTGGCTAAGCAGTTACCTCTAACTCAGTCCTTTGATGAAAACAAAAGAGTCATTTAGCGAGTCACAAGTACATACCCTGACCTGCCATTCTCAACTTCACCCATGGGAAAGTCACCATAAGCAGGCAGAGAAAGCTACACCCCCGAAGGAGTGGCTTTCTTCACTGGGTAAACAGAGCCAGAGGCTGCCCCTGCCTACGGCAACCCTGACAATCAATTGAAAATCAGTAAACATAAACCCTGAGAATGGCTACAGGCTGGGCTCTGTGAATGTCTCAAAAGCTAGCCTCTCAGGGAAAAGCTACTGTTTGCTGAAAGGCCTCAACTTTACCCAGAACCCAGCCTTATCACAGCAACTCTAAACTAGAGGAAACAGCCATCTCCCTCTATTATGATACTCAAAGCAGATCTACCTCCCACTGAACTAGCCTGGAAGGTGGTTCATAAAATCCTTGGCACTGTAGAGAATTTTTCTGCCTGCTCAAACCAACTGACTTCAAAAACCAATCAAGCCACAGGAAAACCAAACACCACAACCTGAGCAGAGACTTCAAGAGACTGGTTACAGACACAAGGGAGATACAGGATCTTCCCATCAATCCCCCAAAAACAAAATCAAAGAAGTCTTTTTTTGTATCTTTTTTAAATTTTTACTTTTTAATTATAAAAATTGTTTTTATTAATCTTTTTTTCTTACTCTTATAACTTTTATTTTAGGTGTATATGTGTGTGTGTGTACTTTTTTTAAAAAAAATCTCTACTGACCTTTTGGTCTTTTTTGTTCTTTCTTTCTCATTTGTTTTACTTTTTCATCTTTTGTTCTTTTTGCATGAATTATTTGTTGTTCTGCTCATCCTCATATATACCTGTCACTGATTATAAGACCTTATTCCCCATTGTGTACATACTTAATCCAAAAATGTATTACTCAATTCAAAACCTCTTAAGATTAAATTCCTTACCCTTTAAGAGGCTAGTTCAAACAATAATAATTTTACCTATAAATTTGGACACAATTTATCCCAGTATATTATTGGCTCTATCCATCATGCACATAATTTATCACAAAATTTAAGTAGAAATTCCTTCATCCCTTTTTAATATTTTATATTTTCTGTAAAAAGATACTGCTTGTACTATATTTTTTATTCATTGATATTTTAATTCTTTATGATCATGAAATTATATTTTAAGATTTATGTCTTTGAACTTTTTGGTTTGTATGTTTCTTTTGTGACAAACTTATAGCAAACACTATTATTGGGGTTACCATTATTTCTAATAAATATTCAGAGATTAAACTAACAAAAAAGATTAAATTCCTTAATAGCAGTATTATCTATTTATACCTATACAATATTTTATGTATTTTTATTTTTTAGTTTTTCAGGTCACCTTTCTATCCCTCCCCTCCTCTCATCCTATCTCCATTCATCTGTCAATATTACTTCTTTAAATTTTCATTATTTTTAAGAGTTTAAATATTTGTCTTTCCATTTTTTTCTGGTCCCTTTTAAAATTTTTTTCTTTTCTCTCTCCTATCATTCTTTCCAATCCATTTCCCTCTGTGAGATTAGGACGTGGTTAATTTCACTTGCCTTTTACCTTTCCATATCCCTCTAACCCTATTTTCCCGCACCTTTCTCCCTAAACATAATAATTTCTGGTTTGTCAAATTCTTCTTCGCTATTCTTAGCCCATTAATATGTAGTTGTTTAATGCTGAATAGACTGTAGCTGTTGAACTAGATTGTATCCGCAGACTTTTGACTATGCAGTTACAGGACTTTGGTTGATGCTTGCCTAAAAATGGTGTTCTAGCACAAAACTGGCATTACTTTCATCCCAAAGGCGCAGAATAAGCAAGAAAAACACAAGGAAAATGGCAAGTCCGGGTATCTCAATTCCCACTTAAGATAATCAGGTGACAGAACAGATAATGTATAATCCAGAAGAGAGTTCCCAAAAAGCTCTACAAACACTACTGGTAAATATGGTGAATGAAAAGATTGAAACCCTGTAAAGGACTCAGTGTGTGTGTGATAGGGAGAGACAGGAGGCAAACCTAAGATCAAAACAGGAAGTTCATGGCTGTGAGGAAGCTGCTCAAAGATTGATACCGGAATTGCGTGAACAGGTTGAGAACACTAAAAGAGAAATAAAGGAATTGTGTGAGCAGGCTGAGATCAGTCAAAGAGAACTACAGAAGTTGCATGAACATGAGAAATCTAATCAAAGAGGAATAGAAGAATTGCAAGAGCGGGATGAGCATAGACAAAGATCTATAGAGCCATTCATGGAATCCATAAACAGACACCTGAAAGGAGTCAGGGAGACCACAAAGGAATGCTGAATGGAGTCCAACAGAAGCAATGGGAGTACAAGGAAACCATAACAAATCAACTAAGTAATTTGAGAATAAACACTGAACACCAAATTAAGAAAGTAAAGAATTTCATATAAGACCTAAAACAAAGCTCCAACAAAACATTTGAAGCAATAAAAGCCGACCAATTAGAAAGAAAAGAAATGAAAAATATAGAAAGTCTTTACAGTAGGTTAGACCATGCAGAAGATTGAATCTCCAGCATTGAAGACAGCCTAGGTATTATAGATAAAGACCATACAACTATCCAAGACAAATCCAAGAAATATGATAGATCTATTCAACACTTGAAAGACACCATCAGAAGGCCTTATCTGAGGGAAATGGGTGTAGAGGAGCACATAGATACAGAAGTTAATGGTCTAGAAAATTTGTTTAACAGGCTCCCAGCAGAGAACTTCCAAACACACAAAAAGATAGGCATATTCAGATACAAGAAGCTTTTAGAACTCCAAATAAACCAGACAAGAACAGGACATCCCATAGTCACATTATAATCCACACAGGATCAATTCAGACCAAGGAAAAGATCCTTACAGCTGTCAAGGAGAAAAGATCAGTCACCTATAAAAGATAACCAATTAGAATCACCTCAGATTTGTCAACAGAGACAATTAAAGCAAGAAGAGCCTGAAATGATGTATGCTATGCCCTAAAGACAAACAACTATCAACCAAGAATAGTGTACCCAGCTAAACTCTCCTTCATAACTGAAGGTCAAATAAAACTCTTCCATAGCAAAGAAAAATAAACAATATATCTCCACCAAATCAGCTCTACAAAAGCTACTTAAAGATGTCCTACACATAGAAAACCAACAAGACCATAATAAAGGCCAAGAAACCACACTCAAACAGAATCCAAGAACCATAGGAATAACCCAGTACGCGTAGCCCCCAAGAAGGTGGATAAAATGGCAGGAACACCCAAATAACGCTCAGTCTTATCTCTCAATATTAACGGATCTAACTCTCCAATTAAGCGACATAGACTGTCTAGTTGGTTTAAAATGAAAGATTCTTCTATCTGCTACCTTCAGGAATCACAACTTGCCCATAAAAAAACAAACACATTTTGAAAGTGAAGGCTGGAACAAAATCTACCAAGCAAACGGCCCCCATAAATAGGCAGGAGTTGCAATCCTAATATCAGATAAAATAGACTTCAAATTAAAATTATTGAGAAGAGATAAAGAAGTTTACTACATACTAATTAAGGGATCTCTCCTTCAGGAGGATATTACAATTCTAAATATTGTCAAACAATAGTGCACCCAAATTTATACAAGAAATACTACTTTAAATCTCACATAGATCCAAAGACATTAATTGTTGGGGATTTTAACAAACAACTATCCCCACTAAATAGATCAACTCGGCAAAAAATCCACAGAGAAACTGCCGATCGAAACAAGTGCATATATCAACTGATTTAGCAGGCATCTAGCGAATATTCATCCAGCAGCAACAGAATACACTTTTTACTCAGCAGCACATGGAAAATTTTCCAAAATACACCACATTTTAGGTCACAAATCAACCTTGTCAAAATTCAGACACATTGAATTCATATCTTGCATTCTCTCAGACCAAAAGGGAATAAGATTAGAACTCAACACGAACAGCCACCAAAGAAAGTCCAGTAACACATGGAGGCTGAAAAACACACTGTTGAAACACCAGTGCGTCATGGAAGAGCTTAGAAATGAAGTTCAAATGTTCATGATATTCATCAAAAATTAGCACAGAGATTATCTGCTCCTCGAGACACAGCAAAGGCATGATTCAGAGGCAAGTTTATAGCTCTGAGTTCCTACATCAACAAATTGGAGAGAACTGAAACCAACAATTTAATGAGATCTGACACTCTTTGAAAAAGAGCATCAAGATAAACCCCAATCCAGTTGATGGAAAGAAATAATTAAAATTCAATCAGAATTAAATGAATTAGAATTTTAACAAAACTATAGGAAGAATCAAAAAAATGAGAAGGTTCTTTGAAAAAAAAATAACAAAATTGACAGACCCATAAAAAAATCTTATCAGAAAAAGAAGAGACACGCCCAAAGAAATACACTCAGAGATGAGAATGGAAACATCACTACAGAAACAACCATGATTCAGAACATTATAAAGGAATACTGCTCAAAACTTCATGCTAATATGTTTGAGAGAAGAAATGGACCTTTTCCTGGCAATTATTGACATGCCAAAACTAAACCAAGATGAGTTAAACCATCTTAACAGGCCCATATCAAACACTGAAATAGAAACAGCAATAAGAGACCTCCCATCTAAGAAAAGCCCAAGAACAGATGGTTTTACAGCAGAATTCTACAAGACCTTCAAAGCAGAGCTCACACCAATACTCCTCCAATTCTTCAATGAAATTGAAAGAGAAAGTTCACTACGGAAAGCTTTCTATGAAGCCATCATAACCCTCATCCCAAAACCCTCATCAAAGAAAGAGCACTATAGACCCATTTCTTTGATAAACCTTGATCCAAAGCCTCTCAACAAAATTTTGGCTAATTAAATTCAACAATTCATCCAAAAAATCATACAGCACAATCAAACAGGATTCATTTCAGGGATGCAAAGCTGTTTCAATATACGCAAATCAATTAACATAATTCATCACATCAACAAGAGCAAGGATAAGAACCACATGGTTATCTCAATAGATGCAGAAAAAGACTTTGACAAGATCCAAGACCCCTTTATGGTGAAGGTCCTGGAAAAATTAGGAATCCATGGAACCTTCTTCAATACAATAAAGGCTGTGTATTACAAACCTACAGAAAGCATTATACTCAATGGTGAAAAACTAAAGCTATTTCCTCTGAACTCAGGACGAGACAAGGATGCCCACTCTCTCTACTGTACTTCAATCTAGTATTAGAATCCCTATTTACAGCAATAAGACAAGATGCAAACATAAAAGGGATCCCAATAGGAAAAGAAGAAGTCAAACTCTCCCTCTTTGGAGATGACATGATCTTGTATTTAAAGACTCCTCCGCCCCCAAGTTACTCACGGTGACTCAAAACTTTGGCAAAGTAGCAGGGTATGAAATTAAGCCTGAAAAATCAATGGATTTACTGTATGCCAACAATGAGAAAAGTGTAGCTGAAATTATAAAAGCAACTCCATTCGTAATAGCCCCCCCAAAATAAAATACCTAGGAATTAACTTAACCAAAGTAGTGAAGGAACCCTATGATGAAAACTTTAAATACCTGAAAAAAGAAACCAAAACAGACTTAGAAATTGGCTAAAAGTTCCATGTTCCTAGATTGGAAAGATCAACATCATGAAAATGGCAATACTTCCCAATGCTATCTACAAATTGAATGTGATACCTATCAATATTCCAACCTCATTCTTCAAGGAAATAGACAAGGCAATCCAAACATTCATATGGAACAATAAAACACCCCGAATAGCAAAAAACGATCCTTAACAGAAAGAACAGTGCTGGAGGAAATCAATACCAAATTTCAAACTCTTCTACAAAGCCATAGTAATCAAAACAGCTTGGTACTGGCACAAGAACAGACCTCAGGACCAATGGAATAGAATTGAAAACCCAGGAATGAACCTAAAGACCTACAGCCATCTAATCTTTGATAACGGAGCTAAAAATATAGAATGGAAGAAAGACAGTCTCTCCAGTAAATGGTGCTCTCAAAATTTGTTAACTAGTTATAAAAAACTAAATCTAGATCCTTATATATCACCCTGTACCAGAATCAACTCCAAATGGATCAAAGACCTCGGAGTCATGAAGACACTCTGAAAACATTACAGGATGGAATAGGAGAAACGCTAGATCTCCTTGGCACAGGCCGAAAGTTTCTTACTAGAGACCCAGAAACACAACAAATCAACAAAAGTTTGGACAAATGCAATTGCATGAAATTGCAGAGCTTCTGCATGGCAAAGGACATAGCTAGAAAGATCCATAGAAAGCCCACGAACTGGGAGAAGATCTTCGCTAGAAATACAATGGACAAGGGTCTCATATCTAAAATATATCTGGAACTCCAAAGAAATTAAATTACCCAACAACAAATCCTAAAAGAAACAACTGCCCAATAAATTAGTGAGCTAAAGACTTAAAGAGAAACTCCTCTGAAGAGGAAAGAAGGATGGCCAATAGACACATGAGGAAATGCTCAAAATCCCTAGCCATAAAAGAAATGCAAATCAAAACAACATTGAGATACCACCTCACGCCAGTTAGAATGGCAAAAATCAAGAACTCTAATAACAACAGATGCAGGATTAGATGTGGTTAGGGTAACCGTACTGCATTGTTGGTGGGAGTGTAAACTTGTTCAACCACTTTGGAAAGTGGTATGGAGGTTCCTCAAAAGACTCCACATAGACTTCCCCTATGACCCAGCAATTCCACTTTTGGGCATTTACCCAAATGATCACAAAGAAGACCACACTAAAGCTCCCAGCACAACTATGTTTATGGTAACATTATTTACCATAGCTAATCTTGGAACCAACCCAGATGCCCCTCAGTAGATGAACGGATCAAGAAATTGTGGTGTATATACACAATGGAATTCTTTTTCTCCACCAGAAAGAATGACATTGCCCCATTGTTAGGAAAATGAAAGTCTTGGAAAAAATTATATTAAGTGAAGTAAGCCAGGCCTAAATACTCATAGGCCCCATGGTTTTCCTTATTGGTAATAAATAGTATATGTCTGAGACAAGCAGAAAAGGTAAGATTCGTTGATGTTAGGTGAAATGTACCCCAAGATAAGTATTCAAATATTTTTTTTCATGCGATTGTTTTTAACATATTTATAAGATGAATTTTTGTTGCTTTGTATGTTCCTCCCCCACGATATAACTCCTGTTTTCACTATATTTTATGTTGGTATAATTTGTGGAGGGGCATGGAAAAAACAAATCGAAAAAAGGATAGAGTTGGACCCATTGTAACAATGAGATGTAGAAGATGTTATGTCGAAAAACGAACTTTAAAACTTTCACAAGGCGGAGTATAATGGGGTGAGGCAGGAGAGGTGAGATGGAAGGGGATAGGAAGGGGAAATAAAGGAGGAGGCAACAATGCTTGATAAGAAATGTACTCATTATCTTGCCCATGTAATTGTAACTCCTCTGTATGGTATTTTCAGAATATTAAAAAAAACCTTCATACCTATTAATTTTATATGAATTCTATGTGCTTAGAAGGTTCTTTTTATTTTCCCAGCCGTCTTTGGCATACACAGACATATCATGGATTATATGAAGGTAATAAATTTCCAGATGCTTGCCAGGAGGAGTAAAAGCTATAGTTTGTTTTTTTTTTTTCAAGAGGCTTTCCATTTCATGAAAAAAATATGCTGCTTGATGCAGGATTTCACAAAATTATATTGCTAGGAAGAACTTAAACAATCATCTAACATTACAGAGTTGAGGGAGATGAATTGATCTTCTGAATAATTTACTTTTGGGTCAAATAAGAGCAGGCTGCCAAAAAGAGAGTAGACTTTAGAGAAACATAAGGAGTTGTATGTAAATAGGTGCTTAGCTGATTTTGTTAATTTGTGAACTAATACAGGGAAATAAAGTAGTGTAAGGTAAAAAAATAAAGAACTCTGCATTGAAATACTCATTTGTGTGTGTGTGTGTGCACACACGTGCCTGTACACACACGTGCATGTTCATGTGCTCATGCATGCATTCATCATTCCTGTTCTAAGCATCTGTGCCCAAGGTAGTGGTCTACCACTTGAGCCACTGCTGCACTTCTGGTTTTTTGGAGATAATCACATGTTTTTTCATGATTGGACTGGCTTTGAACAGTGTTCTTCAGATCTCAGCTTCCCGAGTAGCTAGCTAAGCTGATTCACCCTCTGAGTAGCTAGTTAATATTCTGTCTGTCCTCTATGCTTCACTGCTCTTTTATTCTTTTCCTGAGGTTATCACAAGCCTGTCATATTTATTTCTAATTGTTTTAAAAATACTGTTACTGCTTGGCACCAGGGGCTCCAATCTGTACTCTTAACTACTTAGGAGGCTTGAGAACAGAAACCAGGACAAATTTTAGGGGAGTTCCTTCTCAATTTATAGCTGGGTGCATTGGATCATTTCCACCATCCTGCACTATCTAGAGACTAAGATTGGAAGGACTGCAGGATCCAGGAAGGTAGACAAATAGGTGTGCAACTCTGAAGCCATTGATGATGGGAAGAATAAAAGGACAGATCAGGTGCATGTTCTTGTGGAAAGGGAACCCCTATACTAAAATTAACCACAGATATGCCAGCATAGCAAGAACAATACCCCAAGTTGAAATCCCCACAATTTTCCAAAACCAAAAGAAGTGCATACATTAACATCCCAAAACTTAGTACAATCTGTTCTTTTCTCTAATATCATCTTTATCTGATTATCATATTATGTGACAGAATAGTTTCTTCATTAAACTTATGATATATTTTAAAAGACCTCGAAAATTCTTTCTCACTTATTAAGTGCAAATGAATGGCATATTGCCTCATTTCTTACATATTTGACTGCCACTAAAAATCCATCCAATGATTATTATAGTAATATATTCTGATTTATTACTTTATTTGTAACAGTTTTTAAACATTTTGCTTTTCTGGTGAAGTTTAAGTATTTAAATGGTATCATCAAAGTATATTCCTTGGGTACTTGTGGCAGGTTTTTATAAAGTTTTTAACTAATGGCTTCTAAGAATTCTTAATTTCTATATTATTTGTATTATTTTTAATTTCAATATAATTTTATTGTAAGGGTAATGTACAGAGGGGTTACAGTTACATAAATAAGGTAATGAGTACATTCTTTTGAAAGGAACCTTGTTAACCCCTCCATCGATTTTTTTTGTACACTCAAACAATTACTGATGCTTTTGCAGTTGCTATTGATCAAATGTACTTTTGCTTTCATTGTTCATGCATTTTTATTTTAAAATTGATATAAAAGGGGTTTACAGTTACTTAAGTCAACTAAAGAGTACACTTCATTTTATTTTCTATATTTCAAATTTTGATGTTAGTTACTTATTTTCTTGTTTCTTTAGGATTCTTTTTTCAGAGTTGTAGTATTAGTAAATTTAATTTTGCATAATTTTTACACATGTAAATTATTCAGACACATATATGTTGCTTTTAAAATATTTAACATGTGAATATTTAAAATTATTTTCTTAATTTTTATATGGTTAGTGAATTTAAATAAATTGATTTTCTTATAGTTCTAAACATATTTTTCCAGGTAACAAATAATTACTGTATTTTCAAGAAGCACATACTATATTAAGAAAGGCTTCATTTCCTGGTCATTTTTTTTTAAATATTTGTACTTGAATTAAAAAAAAAGTTTGAGCTGGGCATGGTGATTTGTGGCTTCCATTTTCTACCTATGGTAGGAACTGCAAATAGGGTTTGTAATTCGGGAGAGCCTGAGAAACTATGAGACCCTATCATAAAAATATCCAGAGTGAAATGATTAGAGATATAGCCTCCCATAACGAGATATAGAGCACCTGGTTATCATACGCTAAATCTTGAGGTTAAAACACCAGTACCATTAATCTTTTGTCAAAATTAAAGTATACATGTTTCAAAATGTTTATTATTTAAAACTTATTTGCAAAGGTTCTCATGTCTTCTATTTCTTAATTTTCAATTTACTTAATCTATAAGAATCCAAGTATATTGTGACTATTTGATTTCTACTAAACGTTTAAATAGTATGAGCAATATTATGATTTCATATATTAACCTATTTTTATTATTTGTGATAATTTCCTCTATTTAATATTATAATATCAATATTCCAAATGTGTGTATGTGATGTGTGTGTATGTGTGTGTGTGTGTTTATGTGGTTTTTGTGTGTGTGTGTTTTGTGTGTACTTCGTAATTCTTGGGAGATCACACCATTATTTCACATATGCTATATCAAGATTTTACCACTGAACTATATACTGTGTAGTTATAATGTAAATAGTGTTTTAAATTATGATAAATAGTGTTTTAAATTGTGACTTTTAAATTTTCATTCCTAGTATGTTTTTTCAAAATTATATATGATAAAATGTGATCCATTTTCTATCCACATTAGCAACTTTTATTGTTATTTTACTGTTATTTAGAATATTTCCAGTGCTTTTTCACTTCCAAATTCTTGTGTTTGTTATTGATAAAGGTTTTACTTTGCTTCTTTTCTATCTTCATTCTTTTTGCCTTTAGAGTTTACCTTTTGTTTCCTTTATTTCTTTGGAAATTAATTATCATATTCCTATTACAATTTCTTTACATTGTAACAGGTCTATACAGTGCTTTATTTTCTTTTTTATTTTTCCCATCTTCTCTGACTCTTAGTCCACACTCTTAGGTGGATTAAAAAGAAACTTGATTAAGGACACTTTGATTATTTTCCTCCTTTTCTTGTCTGAAGTCTTTCTGTATTTGAAACACAATAACAATGACATACAGCTCCTAGGTGGTCCATCATTCTATCCCTTCTCACTCTCCTCTGTTGTACAGCTCAAGTCGTTATCATTCAACTTTATTATGCTATAGTGTTATCTAAATCTTAACTCATTCCTAAATTAATTTTAGTTGTTTTAAGCATTCTCTAAAGACATTTTTTCCTATATAATATCTGGGGTCTTGTGTTTTCACAAGGTATAAAATATGAGTGACTATCAAACATCTAGATATCTGTAGAATATTGGTCCAACTGCTCAATTCACTTGTATGTAAATTCAAAGAATACAGGTCAGTCAGAACAATCTTGTAAAATGGTGTAGCTTGAGCCCTCATACTAGATTTGATTCTTATTATCATGTTTATTAGTGAAAGAACCGACATATATTAGAATGTAACAGATTTATCAAAAATAAATTCTTAGTTTTATTGTCAATAGATTTTGAAAAGGATGCCATGACTTAATGAAATAAAAATAGAATCTTAAATGGGTGTATTGGCACTATTGCCTCTCTAGTTATAAAGGATGATCTTAGATTACTGCCTCAAACCTTATACAAAAATTTAAAACAAAAAAAGTATTATCAAACTAAATGTGAGTTGTAAAACCCTACAAAACATAAATGTAAAAATTCATGACAATGGATCAGTAAAGGTTTCCAAAAAGTTGACATGGTAAGCATTAGTGGCTAAAGAAAAGCAAGAATAAACTAATATCAACTGATAACCTTTCTTAATTCTATGAAAGTAGTGAAAACATATCCAACAGATAGAGGGCACATATTTGTTAATGCTACGATGTTAATGCTACAGTGATCCTGAATCTTAAATACTTTTATATTTTCTAATTCTGTATAAATTTTTCCTGAACAGGATATTTCTATAAAGAACATATATAAATTAATAGTCAATAGGAGAAGCATATGAATTAAGCTCCTCTTTAGTATCTAAGAAAAAAGAAAAAGAAAGCTCACTGGTATGACCATAATATAAAAAGAAGACACAAAATATAGTAATGCATTTGTGGAGAAATTGATATACTCCGCATAGCAGAATGATTTGTGTAATACTACAGTCATTTAGCAAGCAAGTTTTCAAGTCTTCAAAAGGTCAAAGAGAATTGTATATGTTCTAGCCATTACACTTCTATGTATGTATTAAAGACAAGTAAAAAACTTGTATGGATCGGGAATGTAGATCATTGACAGTGCACTTGGACAGTATGAGTGAGAACCTGAAAATAATTCCCCAAAACAAATTTTGAAAAGACACCCTATAGAAGATTTATGCAGGAAAAATTCCTGTAATTCAATTTTATATCTATTTTAATATCTGTTATAAAATTTATAGCATTTCTCTTTGAAGAAAGGCAAGTTTGTAAAAATTAGGCTTAGAAAACTATGATTGCACAATTCACTTCCAAAGAACTAAAATATATACAATGAAAGGAGATAATATATTGCATGTGAATTTCATGTCAGCAAAAAAATAAAACTATAGTAGAAAATTCTTCACACAAAATACAAAATACCCAAAAAGAAGTTTTTGTTGTTGGCTAAAAATTCTTTGTAAACTACAGCTTCTAAAACAAAGATGTGATTTCTGTTTATTTTGAGTTTTATTGTCTGTTTTTTGAGTTTATTCAGAGATAACCCAATCAAAAAATGTATGTGATAACTGGAATATCTAGGAATTATACATCACTTATACGTAATTGATAACCTTTTCTGGAAGAAACTTTTAGCAAATGATAGAAAACACAAATCTATGCATCTGCATTTTATGATAGCCATATGTTACTTGCTCAATCCAATTGCTTTCCTCTACTTTGCTAGAAAAAAGTATTCTCAGGATAAGAACCAATAACGTGAAAAGAAACAAAATACACAATCATCTTGATTTATTTGTGACAAAAACAAATGAAATAAAACAATTCCACTTAAGTGACTCCATTATTAGTATCATTATTAGTATCTATGAAGATGATCCTGAATGCCAACATCCATTGAATTTTTGGAATTTTAATTTCTACGAACATATGAAAACTAGAACAAGAAAACAAATATAGTCTTAGAGCAAACCAGCCTTGCAATAATTTTCTTAATTGTATTGAAATTACCAAAGAATTAATACCATTAAAACTATCCTTTCCTATGGAAATCATTTAAAAATGTTTATCACTTATTATAATTAAAATACCAAGCAAGAGCAATTTTACAGAATAATTACAAATATCATTTTATTACTATCGTAAAATAGAATAAAAGACCAGTCCCAATATATTATCATTATTCTTAATTGCGAATCATTACCTAAATATCTTAAACAATCTAAATAGTCATGTCTTTAACAAAGAAGTAAATATTCTCTACTTTTTCCCTAACATTTTCCATGCGCATGTATTCATGTTTCTAAGAAATGTTCACAGCAGGTAAAAGATGCTTCTGTGAAATTAATGTGATATATTTTGTTGTTGTTCTTGATGTTGTTTGCAAGGTTAGGCATTGTCCCTAAGCCACTTTGTGCTCAAACCCAGCACTCTACAACTTGAAATATAGAGCTAATTCCTGTTTTTAGTGGTTAATTTGAGATTAGAATTTAACAAGCACTTTTCTGTCTCGGCTAGTTTCTAACACAATTCTAAGACCTCATTACACAGAATAGCTCGAATTATAGGTGTGAGTCATTGGCACTTGGTGTAATGTATTTTTTTAACTTTATATCTCAAGATTTTTGTTTCACTAAATTGTACATCGTTCTACACATAAATTTAGATATATGTATATATTTCTGATGACAATCTGTAAAAATGTATGTCTTTCTACACATAATATATATATATATATATATATATATATATATATATATATTTCTGAAGACAGACTCCCTCTAAAACTTTTTATGCTACCATTTTTGACCTTTTTATTTCAAAGATATACAGTCTATTTTTCCAAAAGTTTCCTAGAATAAAATAACTAATATTTCAATAGAATGTAGCGTTTATTACTTTTAAGGGAATTTTAGATGTACACATGATATTATCGTAATATTTATAGTATATTACTTGAAATAATTCTGTTCAAACTCTTAAATATTTGTGTGTAGTGGTGGGGAGAGAGGAAGTTAATTCATAGGAAATTGCAAAACTTCAAAAATCTATTCTATAATTTGTTATAAGCACATAGTCAAGCTAATTGTTATGGTTTAGATTTTTTGTTTCTTTGTTCAAAATTTTTATATGGATGCATGCACAGTGGTAACATTAAAATTATTAATCAAAAGACAAATAATCACAAATCATAGGTACATATCAGAGTTTCAATAGTTAGCACTTATGATGCTAATAATAATTTTGATGAGGATGATGATGACCACAGTGTAACCTGATAATGACAATATTGTGATTGAAAAGGAAAAAAATTTACACATTTTTGAAGCTATATTTCCCACATTGAATATATAGTAATAAATAGCATTGGATTACATATAATAAGAATAACAAGAGGAGAGTTTCAATATCAAGAAATATTATCACATAAACAGGTAGAAACAGTAAAAACCGTAATGTTATTCCTGCAGTTTCTCTAATGTATACACACTTTTCTTGGTGATATTATTTTCTTATAAATAAACTTAATTATTTCCACATTTTAATGCACTAAGATGTAGTTTTCAGCTTAGTGTGATTAGTTCAAAAATATTCTCATATAGATACTATTCAATAACCAGTGTTGTCAATGATATATTAAGGGTATGTTCTTCAATACATCTGAAAAATATGACACTATTTACATAGTACCACTTACCTATCTGTAGTTACCTTAAAAGGACATAGACCTTAGTGCCAGGAGGTGAAATTTATTTTTATTTCTGCAGGAAACAATTTGTGACTTACTGAATTTGACTCTTTCCTTATTTGTAAGGTAAGGTGGAAAATGTAAGGACTCTTCACTTTTCATTTTCTTGCTCTAGAAGTCAACACATATATTCTTCATTATTTCTGGTAGATAACATCCATTTATAGATGAGAAATGTAAGGCCAACAGTCAACGTAGTGAGTAAATAATGATACTAGAATTTGTGTCTGAACACTTCACTCTGTGTGCTTACAAAGAGAGTAATTTGGTGATGGAGAGGACCAATATGAAAAGACTATGGGGAAAAAGCATACTTTGGAAATGGTTGTTTTAGGACTAAGTGACAGTGTTGAGTAAATGAAACAGACTGGTGTCAGGGGCATAAAAAGGAGTATATAGAAATTATTTGAGTGGGGGCTGAGAAGGTGGCTCAGTGGGAGAGCGTTTGCCTTGCATGCATGAGGCCCTGCGTTCGATTTCTCAGCACCACACAAGCAGAGAAAAAAAGCAGGAAAGGTGCTCTGGCGCAAGTGCTAGAGTCCTAGTATTGAGCTGAAGAACTAAGGGACAGCACCCAGGCCCAGAATTCAGGCCCCACGACAGGACCCAACCAAAAAATAGAAATCATTTCAGTGACAGAAACTGAGAAAATCTTGATCATTCATCGTATCTAATAGGAGGGAGTAGAAGGGTAAGAAGAAATCAAATGTGCTTCCACATGTTTGGCTGGCAACTGTGTTAGTGCTACTCTTAGTTATAAGGACCACAGGTGGAAATGATGGATTTAGGGGAAAAATTCTAATAGTTCTAAAGTTTAGATGCAAAGATGTGTCTGTTTAAACATCATCAAAATATCCAAGACCATGAATATGAAAAAGAATAATATAATTGGGGGTATTATTGAAGGGAAAAGGAAAAGGAAAGTTCTGACACAGGTGTGAGCAATGTGGGCACCACTGTATACAAGATTGGAAGAGATAAATAAGGGGAAAAAAGTAATAAACACAGATTTACAGAAGTAAAGGAAGGAATTTGCAAGAAGATATTGAAAAAAATATGCTATTTGGATTTGATAAGTAAAAGGACATAGACAAGTTCAATAAGAACATTGTTTTGGTGAAAGTCATATTGATAAAATTTTGGGATATGAATATGAAGCCATAAAATTCTGGATCCATAAATTCAACAGATCCTGTTGATTTTAAATGTTGGGAACCAATGCTTTAATCCTGACCTTAGAAGAATTATACACATATAACTGTCATGAACTTTACTCATAGGTATTGTGTGAATATTTGTGAAGACTTTGTTTATCTAGGAGTTTATAGAGTGAACTACAGCATAGAAAACCTTAATTTGTCCTACAGTTCCAATGTGTGGCCCATCTTTCCACATCAGCTTGGGATTTTATTGAAATATCTTTAGATATGTTTGGATGTCTTATCAGCCTATTCATTATAAATGTAGGACAAGTAACACCAAGTATTAGGTTGAGCATACAGCATTACTGATGTGTCTGAAGACTCTTCAAATTGATTCTTTAGAATAGAAAATGCCTCAATAGCCATTGACACATCATAACTTCCATATACTCTATTTAACTTAGTTATTGTTAGGGATATCTCCCTGGTGAAATAACCCTGTCAATCAACATGTCACAAATTCTTATATGTAGGGAATTTTTTTATAAACTTCAAGCTTTTATTGAATGGAAGAGTTCAGACTTTACCCTCACCAATACGACTGAATGCCTAAAAAGATAAGACATTTTGTTTAATGCCTTTCTTTCATTTTCTCATACTCTTAGGTAAGCAGGGAAGGATTTTGATTTAACAATAATACAATGGTTACTTGTACTAACACGACATTTATGATCTAGTGTTGCTAATTAGCTCTCGATTTTGTGGCTATTTATATTTCTCATGGGAAAACTAAAGAGCTCCAAGGAAATTGACCTAAGGAGACTTTCAATTCTAATTAATACCAGTTTGTCTCAAAATGCTTTAAATTCTACATCCTCTAATGTGAGCATAGGGTTACACTGTGCAACTTTTCTCCTCAAAGAGTGAGTACTACCCTATTGCTTAATATGGACAAAGTACTTTCATACATAGACTGGTCTTGTGCAAACAAGAAGTGGTAGTTGAACAATGTTCTTAGCAGTTTGTATAGATGAAATGGAAATAGAGCAACTATGAACTCAAAAGGAATGTGTAAAAAAGCAAAAGGCACAAAGTAGAATGTGCCAAGGAAATGCTGAAGTATAATTTCAAATTATGTGCTCAGGTGTGAGTATGTTCAAAGTACAGCTTAAGAAAATGTAGTTGGATATCTTGGGGGAAAACTGCTTTAAACACTTCTAGGATAGTTGTACAAGTAGAAGCCCCTAACTCTGACTCTAATCAGCCGCATCATCATCAACTTAGGGACTATTTTCCAAGTGCAAATTGAGAAAAAGAGGGCTCCTCACAGTTAGTGTTCAGATTGAAGTAATGTAAATAACATAATTTTTCTTATAAGACTTCATTTATTTTGGAGGGTTAAATAGGAAAAACCCAAATAAATATTTTGCATATACCTAAATTAAGTGGGACATAGTATATTACTCTCTCTTTAACTGGGAAGTTGTAGATTATGTCTTTTTATACTCTAACTTGGGACAATGATCTGCTGTCACTCATTTTCTTCCCCTCCCCATCTTTTGCCCTTCCAATTACATAATTTTTATTTAAAGAGACATACATGAGCTTGCATTTCTAAATCCTTCAAAATTATCTGAACTGCTTCATACTTCTGGCAGCCTCCTATATCTTTCTCAAGGGGATATTTTGTCACCACCATTGTAACCCATATGATATTGGATATCTTTCTGCTTAATTCAGTGCAAGATATACATTAGACTCATCCAGATATCTCAACACTTGTACCACCATGAAAACCTATCTTCATAAAAATCATGATTTTAGAATATCTGGGGAGGTGGCATCTGTCATTTTTGAATTACCCTAAGTGATACTTACATGCAGTCATGTTTTAAATCAATATGCCTCTCAGTAGATGAATGAATTGACAAAATGTGATACATGTGACAAAATGCTTCCAATTCATACGGGAATGGAAAAATCCTACTAAGTAAAATAAACAAGACACAAAGAAAGAGATTCCATGTTTTCCCTAATTTGTAACAAGTAGGAAATATCTAGGATAGCCCTAGAAGATGAGCAGAATGGCTCAGTAGCTATGTATAAGATGATGATGAGCAAAATGAACTCCTACATATGGAAACAAAGGTTTTCTTTGTGGTTGTTGTTTTTAATATACTTTGTGATTCTTTTTTCTTTTGTGTTTTCACCTATGGTTTGTCCCCTGCTGTGTTTGATTTCAGTATCATGTGTCATTGTATACATATTTATTTTAATTAGGGAAGGGAAGAGGAACAACAACATGGCACGACAAAGGACGAAGGACAAACCAATGTAATATCAATGCTCACAAGACTACATGATGGAAATTTACATTACAACTTGTGAAGGGTCCTGGGGTGAAGGAAAACTGTGTGAAAAGTGAGGTAGTGGGTAAAAAGTTCTACATGTTATCTATTCACCATCTTACAATTACAGCAACCCCTTCTATATATCACCTTGACAATATAATTAAATTAAAAAATAACTTACATAAAATATAATTTCACTGTATTGGTATAGTAAATACAATTCTATTCCCCCTTTCTTTATTAGAAGGTCATAAACTTGAATGTTATCAAACTATGGAATATCTTCACAATATACTTGACTTTATGTTGAAAAAACCATTATCTCACACTATAACCTAAGAAAGTTCAATTCTATGGAAACTCCTAACTTTTAAAACTGAATAATTGTTAAGAGGACAGAATATATGTATTCTTCAAAATTCAGATGACTACTAACTAATCATTTTCAAATTCTGATCATGCCATACCAGAGACATTTAAAACAGCATCTGTTTACATTTTAAGTAATTCTGCAATAGATCAAATTTCCAATGAGATGTTACATATTTAAAAGTCAATAAAAAATAGGCACATTCTGATAGAAGATAAAACTATGACCTATCTATAATAATTAATTCCTGAAGAGTAAACATTTATCATCAGAGTAAGCTATTATTTCTATGACAATCAATCCCAAGTTTTTATGCTGTAAAGTCATCCTAGCCCAACAGTTTGTAACTTGTAAGGTGCACCTAAAAATTGCCTGAATTCACATCATGACTAGCTTATCACTATTGTGAAAAAAAATACTATACTTCTGCTGTGATGCCCTCCCAATTGTGCAAAGAACACTACACTAAACTTTTCTGCATCATTTTCCCTCCAGTGGTATTCTTGAGATCAGAATACTTGCAAATAGTATTTATATTATTATTTTATATTAATTTTATTATATATTATTTTTATCTATCATAGATATTCAGGAGATCTGAATATGGGAACATTGAGATCTGAAGATTTTGTTTCAAACCCACCCAGGTAGCAAGGTTCCTTAGATTCTTATTTCCAATAAACTCGTAAGGAATAGCTAGTTCCAAGTGGCACTGAGGTTAAAGTTGAAGAGCAGTAGCCTTTAGCAAAAACAGGCTCAGGGACAGTGCCCAGACCCAGAGGTCAAGCCCTAGCATAAACTAAACAACAAAAACAAAATAAAAACAAACGTTAAACCTAGATTTTTTCCCTCATTGTATGAGTAATTAAGAGGTACTTAAGGAAATTTCTTCCTGTGTTATGTATAGATAGAAGAAAAAAAAAAGATCTCATTCAATTACTCTCCTCATACCATGTTACACCAAAGTCTCCAAAAATTTCTCTTTTTCTAAATTTCTAAATTAATACATCCATTTGTTGACAACTTTGTCTGGATTATTCACATTATCATGTTATACATGAACTACTGGAGTTATTTATGAACTAATTTCTAAATATACCTCACTTGAAAGAAAATTCTAGGCAAATAGAATGCCACAATCATTTGTGAATTTCTAAAATAAATCTTCTACTTGAAAACAATTTTGTAGTATCCTAGAGAATATGAAATTACAAACAAAAAACAGTTATTTCAAATATAAATTCTAATTTAGGCAGGTCTCCTAAGTCCTACATAAGATGAACTTTGCTAATTCTCCAGGCTTAAGCTTTTGTAATCCTTCATCATTGCTTTGGAATCCAACATAATGATGCTTACTTTTTCAAATTTTTGAATGGGAATCATGAACTATTTTGCATCTAACAATGTTCTGTAATGAAGAGAGCATGTAAAACACAAGTGAGGATTATATATGAGAGCATTTCAATAGGAAACTTGACTTATCAAAACATAGTGAAAAAATTAGCCCAAACCTCCAACTGTGTATTCCTTTCATGTTTTTTGGCTTGTTTTATTGAGACAAAATTATACTACCTGGTCCAGGGAAGGTATGTAATTCCACTATCTAATCTCCTATCTTATTCTGAGTGCTAGAATTCCAGGCTTTATCACATTGCCCTACCACAGTTTGTTGGTTTATTTAATCTAGAAACAAGCTAGCAATTCTGAACTTCTCCGATGATCTTATCCTCTAGACTGATTGCTCTGATTGTTTATGTACAATTTCAAAGACGTTCTAACATTTGACACAGGATATGAACATTTTCAGATGCACGTGCAGGGTTCTCTGATTCATTCTTCCATGGATCTGATCCCTTTAATAATGATTACTTGAGTTAATATCTCTGGTCCCTACCTTTGTAATATTCTCAAGATTTTTTGGGGAAAGTTCACTTGAGGACTTTCTAATATTAAAAATTATCACTTGTTCTAGTCTTACTCAGGACATATTTTCTATTATTTTCTAACTTTTTCAACACATTCTGAGTGTTGTTTCATATGTGTGTATGTGCATGCTTGCATGTTTGTATGCCAAAACCTCAAGCTCTTATTCAGCAGTGTTTCTCATATCTAGTATTCCATCACTTCTGCCATTCTTACAATGCAGGTTTAGGCTGTTTAATTATAGGTATTGTTGCAAATAATTTTTTTCCCAGGCTGGATGCAAACTGAATTTCCCAGAATCCTTTACATTCTTAGGTTTTATCTCTCCAGGAGTATCAACTTTTAAACTTGAAACACTTTTGTGAGTGTAAAGTCTACCCTGTAGCCCAGATTTTTAACTTGAGAATTCATATAAAGATAGATGAAAATACACATTACATATATTGAGTGTACACTGTTAGAAATGTGATCTTAAGCCAAGTGACAGTGACTCATGTCTATAATCCTCAGATCTCAGCCTCCTGAGTAGCTGAGTAGCTATTGCAGTTGAAATCCAGCACACGTAGGAAAGTTTCTGAAGCACTTATCTCCATTTAACAACCAGAAAACTGGAAGTGGCACTGTGGATCAAGTGGTAGACTGCTATCCTTAAGCTGAAGAGTAGAGGAAGAGTGCCCAGGCCCAGACTTCAACCCCACAAATACCAAAGAAAAAAGAAAAGGAAAGGAAAGAAATAAAAAGATATGTGAACTTAGCAAACAGTTCATTGCTAATATAATTCCTGCTCTCTCAACATGGCTTTTTCCCAGTTAACTCCATGCTCTTATATCTGACTTGCTTTGAAACTATAAATATTCTTCCATTCTACTTTTTACAAATTTGCATTATTAGTTGCCATGATTTAGAGCTAGTAGAAGAGACAGAGTGGCCTCATCCTTCATATTCCACTTAGTAATAATGCTTTCTCTTTATCACTTCTGTAGATCTACATACTGGCCTTGGCTTTATTCTTTCAAATTTGTCTTATTTGCAGAGTATTCTATACTCTATTGAGTAACCATACTTAAACACAGAACTTCTTTTTCTCCTATTATTCATATTGTTTCTCCTACTGTTAACATATGTACATTTGTGAAATAATGCACAACACACAAAAAACCTTCTTCTCACTTAAAATTGGTCTTAATTTATAGAGCACTTAGCAAATTTGAACTTAATGTACTCCAGGATAATGGCTTTTCATGTTTTTTATTGTAAAAAATGTTGTACAGAGGGGTTAGAGTTATATACGTAAGTTAATTAGTACATAATCTATCAAGCATTGTTACCTCTTCTTTTGTTTTTCCCCTGCCTTCCCTTTCCTCCTCGCCGCCCCAAATCCCCCCTCCAATCCGCAAGTTGTAAAGTTCATTTTCTACATAGTGTCTTGTAGAACTCATTGTTACAATGGGTCATACTGTATCCTTGTTTCAGCATTTTGTTATTTCCCTTCTCCTACCCACATTAGAAAAAGGTATATGCAAGATGCAGATCACCGACATCAAATACAGTAAAAACAGGGGTTATACCGTGGAGGTAGAAAATAGAAGAGAAACAAAAAAATTCACATACTACCTGTGAGGTAACAATAAAGAAAAATCAAGTTGTGTCCTATCTTAGAGTCCATTTCACTTAACATAATTTTATATATCCATATGTACATGTATAATGTATTATAAGCGATTGAAATTCTGTATTTTCTCATGACTAAGTTGTTTCTGAAACACATGTTACCTCATGTACAAAGATGTACTTGTGCTATTTCAATGAAGCCACAAAACATTCATTTTACCTGGAGCAGCACCATAGATTGTTACTTGAAGTAATTGGAAGGAACTGTTACTGGAAGTGTGAACTGATTCCAAGAGAGGAATTGAACATAGAGAAATGACAACTTCAACTTAATTTGTGCTCTCGTTTTACTGTACAAGAAAAGAATTCAAAGCTTGAAGGAAACTCTGTCCCTGACTTTTTCGAGTGTGTTCTTTACTCACATAAAACTTGTCTGTAAATTTCTAGTTGAGAGTATTACAAAAGGAAACAATATGCCATTTGAAGGCCAACATAGATAAAAAGGAAATAACGTTGTTTTCAAAGTGTTCTACTGCAAAGAAACAATGACATGTAGGTTTAAAGGTACCTTATGCCTAGATATTTCGCTCCTGACATGATTGTCTTGTTGCAGGAGTCAGTTATCCATTCCTTTAATCTGGTCCTGAGTTCACCATAGCAATAAGGATTCCAAAAAGCAGGATCCAGTGAGTATGATCAGCAAAAGGAGCCTCTTTTCAAACCAGTGCTGTAAGGATGGTCCCAAAGAAATATGTGGGTTTTTTTTTGCTTGCTTGCTTGTTTAGTTTGTGCTGGTTCTGGGGCTTAACCTCAGAGTCTGGACCCTGTCCCTGAACCGTTGTCTTTCCTGCCACCATAGCTAGTACTCCACTGCTTGAGCCAAACCTCCACTTCTGGCTTTTTTGGTGTTTAATTACAGATAAGAGTTTGGCAGATTCTCCTGCCTATTGGCTTTGAGATTGTAATAAATCCAAGTGACATCAACTGTATGGACTTCTCTTTTGAACCAAGACATGTTAGATGAAGTTTATTATAAAGCTAGTATTCGACAATTTTTTAAAAGAAGAGACTATGTTCAGCAAAGAAACCATAACTTAACTCAGCAAAAGTAGGTGCAGTGAATTATTTTGGAATTATGTTTTCTGCTTGGGAAGATTACTATTGATTTTGTCATTCCTTTTCAGGAACTGTTTCTGTTGGTCGTGGGGCTTGGACTCTGATCCTGGGCACTGTCCCTCAGCTCTTCAGCTCATGTTGAGTGCTCTACCACTTTAGCTACAGCATCACTTCCGGATTTCTGGTGGTAATTGAAGATAAGATTCTCATGGATTTTCCTGACCAGGCTGGCTTTGAACCACAATCCTCTGGTTTCAATCTCCTGAGTAGCCAGTATTACAAGTGTGAGTCACCGGCACTCAGCTCATATGTGCATTTATGTGCACTTAATGACACTATGTTGACAAAGAATGGAAATTTGAATCAAATGGTGTGACATTGCAGCTTTTCAATAAAATGGAGGTAGCAATAAAGATGTCCTCCTTTTCCATGTTCTTACATTAATGACTCATGAGCTATGAGACTCTTACATTAGCATCCTCTGTTGTCTGTGTATGTGGACTTAGTATAAGAAATTGTTGATAGAGAAATAGAGAAAGACAGATATGTAGAAAGCAAAATAGATCAGGTATGAAAGAGCAGCATAGAAGTATATACAACTTATCACGCAGAGATTATGAACTAGCCTAAGTTATTAGAATGCTAAAGGCAATGAGGAATAAGCCTAGTTGATAACATGTTCTTCACTAACCAAAAATGGTTCTCTAGAACAGTTTATGGTACAACTTAGTTATTACTATTATTTATTCCTTCCATCTGGAGTTATTCCTTCTGTCAAAACTATTAATTAACCTCTGCCTTTTTGGTGCCATAACTTACCAAAAAGATTTCCAAATCTCACTTATACTACCCTTCTGATTGTGATTAGCAGTGGCCACTCAAGAGCCTGGAATCTTTGAATTTCCAGGATTAATCTTCACTGATATCTAAGCACATTCCTGGTATTAATTGCCATGACCTATTAACAAAACTTTTTGTGTTCAACACAGTATTCTAATATAGGTAAAGTACATGAATTAAGGACTATTGATATGTATCAGTTGGAAGGAGCAATCATATATTCCAACTATGGGTTCTTTATTTTGCATTTCCTAGCTAAATGACTCTTTTGCCAGTCCTAGGGCTTGAACTCAGGGCCAGGGAACTGTTCCTGAGCTTCTTTTTTTTTTTTTTATCAAGGCTAGCACTCTACCACTTTAGTCAAAACACCACTTCCAGTGTTTACGGTTTCATGCGTGCTAAGCAATAACTGTTCCGTGAAACCACATTCCCAGAGCACTAAATGACTTTCTTTTTTTATATTATTAATAATTTTTTGTGTGAAAATACAGTACAGAGGAGTTATAATTACTTGAGCAAGGTAATGAGTACATTTCTTATCAAGCGTTTTTGCCTCCTTCTTTGTTTCCCCTTACCATCCCTGCCCACCCATCCCGCCCCCACAGCCAAAGTTGTAAAGTTCTTTTTTCATCATGTCTTGTTACAATTGGAATTTCTTAAGATGGCATTACCTTTTCATTCTGTTAATATGTATTACAATTTAGGCCAGGTGGTAGAAAAGGAAGTGGAAAACAATATTAAGTCCAGTAAGGCTGATATTCCTATCACATCACTAAGGAAGTAGTGTTAAGACCTGCAGGACTCTTAGGGTTGTTGTATGTGATATTATTATGTAAAACACTATTAACTGTCATCCCCGACATCCAAAACATTCTGCTTCCACTTTCCAGGTCAAGAACCATATATCTACACCTTTTTATTGATTGTGTGTGTTTCCTAGGAAGGAAGAAAGAGGATGTTGTAGGTGAAGGTGGAAAAATATATATATTGGCTCTCTGTCCACATTTTTTGCATTTTTAAAAAGTGCTATTAATGAACTCCCACTTACATCTAATTGACTTGCTGTTTGCACAAGATGCAGAACAATGAAGACATTTATTCTGGTGGATAATCACAAATATTAACAAAATCCATTTCTGGAAAAATAAGATACTAGGTAAGAAATTATAAATTATTGTCTGTAAAATGGTTTCTTTTCTTGGAGAACAAAAGGTAGTATTGAAATTATTACTCTAACTTTCTCTGAGATTTTATGCTGTCTCAGTATCAAAATGTTCTCTAATTTCTGTAACAACCAAACATAAAAGACACGATTTGAAGATCTCAGTAGTTTTAGAAAATAAGTTACCTAATGTGATGGCAAGTATGATTGATTGTATTATGGTTCTCTTTTTTTCCTCTTTATCTCAAGTGTTGCATATCTTGGCATATTACTCTATGTCCTGAATCAGCTTCCTGTAGGTGAGATTTACCTCTACTCTGCAGTGTCAAGATGGGTCATTTGACTTACTTCTGCTTACAAATTGAACCGGAAGTGGTGAAAGGCTATTTCTAGGGGAAGGTTTCTATCTCATTACCTGTGTCTTTTTTCCCCTTAGCTATAAAAATAGCATATTTCCAGAAGGAGTCTTCTTTCAACTTATGTGTTGGAAGAGTATAGCATGTGAAATTGAGACAAAACTCAAATACAGCCTCATAAACATAACACAGGCAGAACTAAGCTAATATTAGAATATGATATTAAGATGCTAGTTTCTTACCATTCTTTTATACCTTTATGATAGTTGACTAGCGCACACCAGAATTTAACAAATCCTAAACAAGAACTAAACAAATTGATAACATTTCTTATTGGAAGATATTACAATTTTTTTTATAAATAAGCATTCTCCATGTGACCACTTGTGGCATTATCTATTTCTATAGATGTGTTTAATCACTCTAGAGCACTGTATCTAATATCTACAATTTTTATCCAGACCTTGTGATTGAGATGAGGAAGAAAAAAATCTAGATTTCTCCTTCTCTTTTCCTCTTCTTCTTTTTCCAGTGTGGATTCTCTTTTCTCCAATTTCTCCTATTAATAATGGAAGAGTGACACATTGTGGATATGAAGCAAAAGGCTTCAAAGCCAAAATTTTACTCTTTCAGAAGTAGATGAAGTAAATCAGAGGGCTCAAGGATGAATGAAAACATGATGTTTTTTCCCTTTCTGGATTTCACCATAGACTCTAAACATGACTCTAAATAGCTAGTGGAACCATTTGCCTTGGCTAACTTTTTAAAAATACAGTTTTTAAAATAAATGATAATTTTAAAAATTAAAAATAATTTTAAAATAAATAGTAATTTGTTGTTTGCTTTTGGAAGGCATGAAATAGGACTGCATTTACATTGTGTGAGTTGAGAGGCTAAATTTTATCAGAATCTAAACATAATGAAAAATAGATGATTTTAAGATAAATAGCTTGTAGATACATTTTTACCTCGACATACCCCAGAGATATATTTTTTCTTCTTTTCCTCTCCAGGCTGATTCAAATTCAATAAGCAGTTAATGTAATTCAAATGGCTGTGTTTCTTTCAGAAATAGAATAGACCGAAAAGTTAGAAAAAGAGATCCAGTATTGGGTAATGCATTCTTTAAAAATAGCAGACAAATACATATTAACCATAATTCCAAAATAATAACAAATGCTCTTGAAAAGAGAAGATTATAAGCAGAATATACAAAAAGTGATAGTACCACAACTACTTCAGGAGCTGCTCTCTGGCATTTAGGATTTCTAGCACATGAAAATGTTTTAATCAGGATTAATTGCTTTCAGGGACAAATTTTTTAAGTTATATTTCATTGAAGAAATATGTTGTTGGAGTTCCAGGAAGATGGCAGAGGAGAAGCTGGAGTCTAAACAAGCTCTCGCATAGAAAGCAGTTTTAGAGTTCCAGTGAACAGACCTAAGCCAGAGAATCACACAAAGTGTGCCATCACAGGTCAGAGAGTCAGGCCAGAGAGGGAAAATCCAGGCAAGGAGACAGATCTGAGCTCTTCCCAGCAGCCGCCGAGGCAGCGGCAACGGTGGCAGCAGCAACTGCAGGCACCATACCTGAGCCACAGAGAGTCCGGGACGAAGGAGCCAGATGCAGCGGGTGCACAGATTCCAATCAACACCAGCAAGAACTGACAAGGAGCAGACATCTTCATCCTGCAGTTCACAGACCAGAGAAAACCCAGGAACCAAGAATCGGCGTGAGTAGAAGCCTGCTGTCCTCACTCCTTCTCAGGGAGCAGAGGAGGGATGGGCACCCCTCCCCCCCCAGTACTGGAGATCTCCATCTGGGATACCAACAAAGCTCGGTGGAGCTGCTAGCTCCAAATCAAGCCTTGGAATAAATCGAGTCATTTAGCAGGTCACAAGAACTTAATGGAGGCGTGACCTGCCAGACTCAGCTCCACCCAGGGAAAAGGCACGCAGCTCGGGCGCCAGCCCTAGGAGTGGGTTTCTTCACTGGGTAATCAGAGCCAGAGGCTGCCCCTCCCTCTAGTAGCCTAGACAATCAATTGAAAATCAGTAAACAGAAACCCTGAGAATGTCTCCAGGCTGGGCTCTGTGAGTTTTTCATAAACGAGCCCCCGGAAAAGCTACTGTTTGTTGAAAGGCCTCAACTCTACCCAGAACCTAGCCTCATCACTGCATCTCCCTCTTTTGTGATACTCAAAGCAGATCTGCCTCCCATTGAACTAGCCTGGGAGGAGGATCGCAAAATCCTGGGTAAAGCAGAGCATTTTTGTGCCTGTTCGAACAAACTGACTTAAGAAAACAACCAAGCCACAGGACCACAAGCAGACCAGAGTCTCCAACAAGAGGCTGGTTATGGACACAAAGGAGATACAGGATTTTTCCCACCACTCCCAAAAAAATCAAAGAACTTTTCTTCCTTCTTCTTCTTCTTCTTCTTCTTCTTCTTCTTCCTCTTCTTCTTCTTCTTCTTCTTCTTCTTCTTCTTCTTCTTCTTCTTCTTCTTCTTCTTCTTCTTCTTCTTCTTCTTCTTCTTCTTCTTCTTCTTCTTCTTTCTTCTTCTTCTTCTTCTTCTTCTTCTTCTTCTTCTTCTTCTTCTTCTTCTTCTTCTTCTTCTTCTTCTTCTTCTTCTTCTTCTTCTTCTTCTTCTTCTTCTTCTTCTTCTTCTTCTTCTTCTTCTTCTTCTTCTTCTTCTTCTTCTCCTCCTTCTTCTCCTTCTCCTCCTTCTCCTCCTTCTCCTCCTTCTCCTCCTTCTCCTCCTTCTCCTCCATCTTCTCCTTCTTCTCCTTCTTCTCCTTCTTCTTCTTCTTCTTCTTCTTTGGTACCCTATATTAAAAAATTTTTTTTTCTTTTCTAAAACTCTTTTTAATCTTTAATTTTTGCCTTTTTAGGAAAAAAAATTGTTTTCCAGTAAATTTTTTTCCTCTTAAAATTTTTATTTTAGGGATACGTGAGAGTGTGTTTTTCTTTCTTTTTTTTTTTTTTTGTTTTCTTTCTCTTTTTTTTCTTTTTTAATTATCTTTTTGTTTTTTGTTTAGCTCTACTGAACTTCTGATCTTTTTTTCTTCCTTTCTTATCCTTTTCACGTTTTCCTCTCTTTCGTTCTTCTTTATGTGACTTAATTGTTGTCATGCACATCCTCAGATAAACCCGTAGTTGACTATTAGACCCTATCCCCCCATTGTGTACACACTTAATCCACAAATTTATTACTCAATTCAAAACCTCTGAGACTTAAATTCCATAGTAGCATTACTACCCCTTTATACCTATATAATATTTTAAGCATTTTTATTTTTAAGTTTTTCACATCTCCTTTATATAACTCCCCTTCTCTCAATATATTCATGTTCTTCACTAAATAGATTGTTTTTAATTCTGAATGATATTATTAATTTTTACTTTTCTAATTTTTTCTGATCTCTTTTCTTTTCCTTTTCCCTTTCTTCTTTTTTTCTGTCTCTCTACTTTCATTCTACCCAACCTATTTCCTGCTTTGAGATTAGGACTTATTTACCTCTCCCTGTGCCTTTCCACATCAATCTATTCCTATTCTTTACCCACATCTCTCCCTAACCCTAATAATTTCTGGTTTTCCAAATTCTTCTTTGTGGTTCGTTGTCAATTAACATACAGTTGTTTGATGTTGAATAGATGTATCTGTTGAACAAGACTGTATCTGTAGTCCATTGACTGTGCAAATTCAGACTTTGTTTGATGCTTGCCTTAAGATAGTGTTCTAGCACAAAACTGGTGCTATTTTCATCTCAAATGGGCAGAGTAAGCCGGAAAAACACAAGAAAAATGGCAAATCCGGGTATCTCAATTCCCAATCTTGAAAATCAGGGGACAGAACAGATAATGAAAAATCCAGAGGAGAGTTCCCAAATAGCTCTAGAAACACTGCTGGCAAATATGATAAATGAAAAGATTGAAAGCATACAAAGGACTCTGTATGAGTGTGATAGGGAGAGAGAGGAGGCAATCCAAAATTTTATGCAGGAATATCTTAAGCATGAGAAAGCTACTCAAAAACTGATACAGGATTTGCTTGAGCAGCTTGAGAACACTCAAAAAGAGAGGCAGGAATGAAGTGAGCAGGCTGAGAAGACTCAAAAAGAACTACGGGAATCCCATGAATGAGAGAAAGCTAATCAAAGAGTAATACAGGAATTGAGAGAGCAGAAAGAGAATACAAAAAGATCACTAAAGGCATTCATGGAATCCATTAACAAAGAGCTGAAGGAAGAAAGGGAGACCACAAAGGGAATGCTGAATGGAACCCAACAGAAGGAATGGGAGTCCAAGGAATCCATAACCAATCAACTAAGTGATTTGAGAATAAACACAGAACACCAAATTAAGGAAGTAAAGAAGTTCATACAAGATCTAAAACAAAGCTTCAACAAAGATTTTGAAGCCATCAAAGCTGACCAATTAGAAGGAAAAGAGATAAAAAACAAAGTAGAAAGTGTTGACAGCAGGGTAGACCATGCAGTAGATCGAATCTCAGGGTTGAAGACAGCCTATTTATTATAGAGAAAGAACTTAGAACTATCCAACACAAGTTCAAGCAATATGATAGATCTATCCAACACTTGGAAGACACCATCAGAAGGCCTAATCTAAGGATAATGGGTGTAGAGGAGCACCTAGAAACAGAAGTTAATGGTCTAGGAAATTTGTTTAACAGAATCCTAGCAGACAACTTCCCAAACATGCAAAAAGATAGGCCTATTCAGATACAAGAAGCTTTTAGAACCCCAAATAGACCAGACCAGAATAGGACATCCCACAGTCAAATTATAATCCACACAGGATCAACTCAGACCAAGGAAAAGATCATTAAAGCTGTCAAGGAGGAAAGATTAATCACCTATAAAGGGAAACCAATTAGAATCACCTCAGATTTCTCAGCAGAGACAATCAAAGCAAGAAGAGCCTGGAATGATGTATGCCATGCCCTAAGAACAAACAACTATCAACAAAGAATACTGTACCCAGCTAAACTCTCCTTCATAACTGAAGGCCAAATAAAAACCTTCTATAGCAAACAAAAATTGAAACAATACATCTCTACCAAACCAGCTCTACAAAAGTTTCTTAAAGATGTCCTACACATAGAAAACCAACAAGACCAAAATAAAGGCCAAGAAACTGCACCCAAACTGAGAATCCAAGAACCATAGGAAGAACCCAGTTTTCGCAGCCCCCAAGAAGGTGGATAACATGGTAGGAACTCCCAAATACGTCTCAGTCCTATCTCTTAACGTTAACGGACTTAACTCTCCAATTAAGCAACATAGACTGTCTAGGTGGATTAAAAAACAAGACCCTTCTCCCTTCTGCCATAAGGAGTCACATCTTGCCCAGAAAAACAAACACATTTCCAATGTTAAAGGCTGGAACAAAATCAACCAAGCAAATGGCTGCCATAAACAGGCGGGAATTACAATCCTAATATCAGGTAAAATAGACTTCAAATTAAAATTCATGAGAAGAGATAAAGAAGGTAGCTACAAATTAATTAAGGGATCTCTCCTTCAGGAGGATATTACAATTCTAAATGTCTATTCGCCAACAAATGGAGCACCCAAATTTATCCAAGTAACACTACTTTCCCTCAAATCCCACAGTAGATCCAAAGACCTTAATTGTTGGGGATTTTAACACACCACTCTCCCCACTAGACAGATCAACTTGGCAAAAACTCAACAGAGAAACAGCAGATCTAAACAGCTGCAAAGTCCAACTAGATTTAACAGACATCTAACGAACATTTCACCCAGCACCATCAGAATACACGTTTTTCTCAGCAGCACATGGAACATTTTCTAAAATAGACCACATTTTGGGACACAAAGCAAACTTTTCTGAATTCAGCATCATTGAAGTTATACCTTGAATTCTCTCTGAGCACAAGGGAACAAAATTAGAACTCAACAACAAAAGCCACCAAAGAAAGTCCGGTAACACATGGAGGCTGAACAACAGACTGCTGAACCTCGAGTGGGTCATGGAAGAGATTAGAACGGAAATTCAAATTTTCATGCTATTCAACAAAAATGAACACAGGAATTACCAGCTTCTCTGGGCCACAGCAAAGGCAGTACTCAGAGGCAAGTTTATCGCTCTGAGTTCCTAGATCAAGAAATTGGAGAGATCTGAGACCAACAATTTAATGACACATCTAAACCTCCTTGAAAAAGAGCAGCAAGATAAACCACAATCTAGTAGATGGAAAGAAATAATTAAAATTAAATCAGAATTAAATGAATTAGAATCTAAAAAAAAAATAGAAAGAATCAACAAAACAAAGAGTTGGTTCTTCGAAGAAATTAACAAAATTGACAGACCCTTAGCCAATCTTGTCTGAAAAAGAAGAGACCACACCCAAATAAATAAACTCAGAGATGAGAATGGAAACATCAGCAAGGAAACAACCAAGATTCAGAACATTATAAGGGAATACTTCTCAAAACTTTATGCTAATAAGTTTGAGAACTTGACAGAAATGTATGTTTTCCTAGCAAATATTGACATGCCAAAACTAAACCAAGATGAGTTAAACCATCTTAACAGGCCCATATCAAGCATTGAAATAGAAACAGCAATAAGAGACCTCGCAGCTAAGAAAAGTCCAAGAACAGACGGTTTTACAGCGGAAATTTACAAGGCCTTCAAGCAGAGATCACACCAATACTCCTCCAACTCTTCAATAAATTGAAAGAGAAAGTTCACTACCGAACTCATTCTATGAAGCCATCATAACCCTCATCCTAAAACCGGGCATGGACTCATCAAAGAAAGAGAACTATAGAACCATTTCTTTGATGAACATTGATGCAAAACTTCTCAACAAAATTTTGGCCAATCGACCTCAACAATTCATCCAAAAAAACATACACCACGATCAAACAAGGTTCATTTTAGGGGTGCAAAATTGGTTCAATATACGCAAATCACTTAATATTATTCATCACATCAACAGGAGCAAGAATAAGAATCACATGGTTATCTCAATAGATGTAGAAAAAGCATTCGACAATATCCAACACCCCTTTATGATGAAGGTTTTGGAAAAATTAAGAATCCATGGAACATTCCTCAATACAATAAAGGCTGTATATGACAAACCTACAGCCAGCATTATAATTAATGTTGAAAAACTAAAGCCATTTCTTCTTAACTCAGGAACAAGTCAAGGATGTCCACTCTCTCCACTTCTCTTCATTCTAGTATTAGAATGCCTATCTACAGCAATCAGTCAAGATGCAGACATAAAGGGGATCCAAATAGGGGAAAAAGAAATAAAACTCTCCCTCTTTGCAGATGACATGATCTTGTATTTAAAGAATCCGATAGACTCCACTCCCAAATAAATCAAGCTGATTCAAAACTTTGGCAAAGTAGCAAGGTATAAATTTTACCCCCAAAAATCAATGGCTTTTCTGAATGCCAACAATGAGGAAAGTGTGGCTGAAATTAGGAAACAACTCCACTTATAATAGCGCCACAAAAAATAAAATACCTATGGATTAACTTAACCAAAGAAGTGAAGGACCTCTATGATGAAAACTTTAAAATCTTGAAAAAGGAAATCATAACAGAACTTAGAAAATGGCAAAACCTCCCATGCTCCTGGATTGGAAATATTAACATCGTGAAAATGGCAATACTTCCCAAAAAGATGTACAAATTCAACGCAATACCTATCAACATTCCAATCTCATTCTTCAAGGAAATAGAAGAGGCAATCCAAAAATTCATATGGAACAATAAAATACCCCGAATAGCAAAAACGCTCCTCAACAGAAAGAACACGGCTGGAGGAATATCAATACCAAATTTCAAACTCTACTATAAAGCCAAAGTAATCAAAACAGCTTAGCATTAGCATAAGAGCAGACCTCAGGACCAATGGAATAGAATTGAAAACCCAGAAATGAACCTACAGACCTATAGCCATCCAATCTTCGATTAGGGAGCTAAAACAATAGAATGGAAGAAAGACAGCCTCTTCAGTAAATGGTGCTGGCAAAACTGGTTAACTATTTGTAGAAAACTAAAGCTAGATCCGTATATATCACCCTGCACCAGAATCAATTCCAAATGGATCAAAGACCTCGAAGTCAAAGCAGACAATCTGAAAACATTACAGGATGGAATACGAGAAAACCTAGGTCTCCTTGGCTCAGGCCGAAATTTTCTGAATAGAGACCCAGAAACACAACAAATCAAAGACAGTTGGACAAATGGGATTGCATGAAATTGGAGAGCTTCTGCATGGCAAAGGACATAGCTAGCAAGATCAATGGAAAGCCCACGGATTGGGAAAAGTTCTTCACTATCCATACAACACACAAGCTTCTCTTATCTAAAATATACTTGGAATTCAAAAAATTAAATCGCCAACAACAAATCCTCAAAGAAACAACTGCCCAATAAATAAGTGGGCTAAAGACTTAAAGAGAAACTCCTCTGAAGAAGAAAGAAGGATGTCCAATAGACACATGAAGAAATGCTCAACATCCCTAGCCATAAAAGAAATGCAAATCACAACAACATTGAGATACCACCTCACTCCAGTTAGAATGACAAAAATTAAGAACTCTAACAACAGATTCTGGAGGGGATGTGGACAGAAGTGAACCTTCATTGTTGGTGGGAATGTAAACTTGTTCAACCACTTTGGAAAGCAGTATGGAGGTTCCTCAAAAGATTTCACATAGAGCTCCCCTATGACCCAGCAATCCCACTTTTGGGCATTTACCCAAATGTTTACAAACAAGACCACACTAAACCTACCAGCACGGCTATGTTTATTGCAGCATTATTTACCATAGCTAAGATATGGAACCAACCCAGATGCCCCTCAATAGATGAATGGATCAAGAAAATGTGGTATATATATATACAATGGAATCTATGCCTCCATCAGAAAGAATGACATTGCCCCATTTGTTAGTAAATGGAAAAACTTGGAAAAAATTATAATTGCAGTAAGCCAGGCCCGAAGAAACATAGGTCCCATGGTTTCCCTTATTTGCAATATCTAGTATATGTATGAGTCAAGCGGAAAAGGTCAGATAATATGATGTTAGGAAAATGAACCCTTAGATATGTATTCTGCAGTTTTTTTCTTTCATGCATTTGTTTATAAGGGATTTATAAGATTATTTCTTTGTTGTTTTCTATGTCCCTCTCCCACAGTATAACCTCTGCCTTCACTATATTTGATGTCAATATAACTTGTGAAGGAGATGAATAAAACAAGTCATTTAAGGATACAGGTGGACCTGTTGCAACAATGAGAAGTACAAGTTGTCATGTCGAAAATGAGCTTTGCAACGTTGGTGCGTGGGGGGGAGGAGGAGGAGAGGATTGGGTGGGGTGAGTGGGGGAGGCTGGGAAGGGATGTGAAGGGTAAACAAAGGAAGAGTCTGCAATGCTTGATATGAAATGTACGCATTATCCTGCCCATGTAATTGTAACCCCTCTGTACAGTATGTTCACAAAATAAAAATAAAATTAAATATAAAAAATTATGTTGTTCAAAATTAATGAAAGGATAACAGTTTATGGTGGACAGAATGCTACACATTCATTTTACATAGCAAAATACCTTTCCATAATATCTGTCTAATCCCTCAAATGTACATTTTCATTATATGTATATAAGTTTGTAAAATAATCACCTTTCATAATCCAATGAACACAAATACGAAGAATTATCACATGGGGGAAATATATTCAAATGGGTACTTTCGAAAGGACATGATGAGGTTAAAACAATCAGAGATACGTAAAGATGCTACATTAGAAAATAAAGAAAAAAAAACTATAACCCAGATTCTGAATTTCTGGAAAGCAGAACAGCAAGTAAATGCTTTATCCACTAGAATCATTTGAAAAATATTTTAGCTCTGTAGGTGGCTTGATTTTAATCTAGTGAGACTTATTTTAAATTTCTGTCCTTTAGAACTGCAAAATGATAAATACGGATTATTCAATCCAAATAACCTGTACAAATATTTTACAGCAGATTTAGATTAGTAAACTAATTCAACTGCAGCCTTTTCCTGATGCAAGTACAGGGACACCACATTTTCTAGTTTTTGACAATAAGAAAATGTTGCCACTGGCTTTGTACACATGTATGATGTGCATACTACTTACAGGTCTTACATAAAGAAGTCTTGAAATTCTTAATAATATTTAAACAAGAGGTTTCCTATCTTTATTTTCACATTTGGGGATCACTAACTACCAAAATTATGTTGGGGCTGGGAAGGTGGCTCAGTGGTAGAGCACTTGCCTTGCATGCTCGAGGCCCTGGGTTTGATTCCTCAGCACCACATAAGCAAAAACAAAAAAGCCTGAAGTGGCGCTGTGGCTCAAGTGGTAGAGCGCTAGCTTTGAGCTGAAGAGCTGAGGGACAGTGCACAGGCCGAGAGTTCAGGCCCCTCGACCGGGCCCAAAAACAAAACAAAACAAAAACAAAAACAAAATTATGTAGAAGGCTAGGGTAAGAATATGGAAATGAAATCTGTCTCCTAATATTATAAAGATAATTTATGTCATTTTGTGTTACAGTTTCTGAAGTAATAAAAAGGTAAAACAGATACAATAACTCAATTTTCTATCCTTCCTAACTTTCCAACAGCAATTAGAGAATCCAGTAAATGTACAGCCATCCCAGGATGGTATAGGATGGTATAGGATCACTAGATGGTAAAAAAGAAGATAACAAACATGGTTCCCCTGGAACAATGGGAAACAAAATCTACATCTACAGATAGTGATATAGCTAGAAAATAGTTTCCGCTATTCTATGTCTTTGATATTTTAGGTTTGTTTACACAGAATCTTTCCACTCTTAGGAATTGACCCTTTATTAATACTCAAGTGTTTGCAGCTTACAACCCAGAAACAATGCTTCTAAATGTAAAGAAGAATGATATTAAGAGTAATCAAGGCTACTTCCATAACTATAGCTGATAAATAAAGATGATATTGGGGAATAGTCCAATCTTGAATTTTTTCATACCTTACTCTTTTCCAACAGGAGAAGTCCTAGTCAAAATATGATAAACATTAATAGAGGATTTTTATATTTTTTATTGTTCACACCAAAGCAAATACATTTTCCTCTTTGCAAGCCTGACTTTGAAATAGTCAGACCCTCAAAATTATTTTATAGACAAAAGTTTACTGCTTTGACTTAGGTTTTTTCCTGCCTTTGGGTGTTGCTCTCTATTATTTTGGCAACTGCATAGAAAAACAAGATAAATCCATTATGCTTGTGTTGAATTGTTCAAAATCAAGCTGTCTTCAAACAAAGTTTTATGTTCCCTTCTTCATTGCTAATTAAATTTTAATTATTGCTCTTTAAATGCAAAAAAAAAGTGATACGTTAACGTACATTCTCATTGAAATTGATGAAAACAGGAGTGTCTGTGATTGCTTTTTTAATAGTTTTCAAGTATTTTCCTTGGCTATTTTCATTATTGCCTTTGTTCCGATCTTCTAATCAGGAACAGAGGGTTACCCAAAAATATCTTCCTAAGATATAGGATGTTAGGTAGAAAAAATAGATGTATAATTAAAGATTTTCATCTCCTTAAAGACTGAAATGCTCGGAAGACATTTTGCTGTTACTGGCATTTTTAAGATGATTTGAATGTTTTGGTTCTTAAACTAAGTGAAATACATGTGAAATGTTACTTGTTCCAACAATGATTATGGCTTACACTTTTCAGCTCCAATGAGATGAAAGGTCTGATTATGTTGGAGGGCATATTGATTTTAGGGTAGGAGGGTTATTTATAGAAAGCTAAGGGAGAATCCTAAAACAGTATGGCCTTTTAGGTGTCACTTAATTATACATAAGGTATATAAGTATAGAAATATACAACTATGAATTGAGTGACAAATGTGTGATTTACAATATTGATTCAATGTCAACTAATCCAGAAAGTAATTCTCTATATTTATATAAACTAGTATACCTAGTTAGGATTTAAAAAATGTTATAATATATTTTTTAACATTTATGTCAAAATATTTGTTTATTTGTAACTGTCTATTTTTAATTTTTGTTGGTCGTGGGACTTGAAATCTGGGCCTGGACACTGTCCCTCAGCTCTTCAGCTCAAGAATAGTACTCTACCACTTGAGCCACTGCCAGTTTTCTGGTGTCTCATTGGAAATAAGAGTCTCATGGACTTTCCTGTCTAGGCTGGCTTTGAACAATGAGTCTCAGCTCTCAGCCTTCTTAGTAGCTAGGGTGATAAGCATGAGCCACTGGCTCCTAGCTACACAATTATTTTTTACTTAGCTATGAAATATTGGTTGATAATCTCATTCATTTATATGTTGTGTAATGGTGAAGGCACATCATATCCATTAATTTCTGCATATAACATTTCTTTTTAGTGAGAATGCTCAAAAACTTATCTTCTGGCTGGGATGAAATATCTATTCTTACCTATAATCACTTTGCTTCTTGTGGTATACAATTAATATATTTAGTTTTAGTCCTGGATGTCTGCTAATTAAAGTTACATAAAACATGAATTGGAAAGAAATTCATGGTTCCATTACTTGTTTTAAGAAAACAATTATGCCTTTTGTTTCCAATTATATTTCTGTGGGAATGTGTAATATTGATTGATTTAATTGTTAAAATTTATAACAGTTACATTATATCAAGTTGATTCAAATTTGTTTGGTCCTGGGGCTTGAACTCAGGATCCCTGAGATTTGTTGCAATTTTTTAACAATTTATCATTTCAGTCATGCCTTACTTTTTGCCATGCTTTTTGCTGATTAATCAGAGATAAGATTATCAGGGAGTTTATTTTGTGGGCTGCCTTCAAAGAGCAATATTCAAATCACAGCCTCCCAACTAGCTAGGATGAGATACTTGAGCCACCTGCTCCCAACTTCTATTCACCACTTGTATATGGGCTTTCATAGACTAAATTGTTTTACATTTTTATTGAGTTCAACTCTTTCGTTTTCCTTTCCTATAATTTTAATGCCAAATTTAAGACTGCATCATCTCAAAATTGTCGAAATATCTTCCTTTGCTTTACATTTACATCACTCTTTTTGTTTTATATGCCACGTTTTAATCCTGCTTGAAGTTACCTTTTGAATAAATTGTTATGTTTAAGTCAATATTCACTTTTGAATTTTCCCAAATACTGCCGAACCTATCACCTCATTAAACAGAACATCATTCCACAAATGTTTGGTTTTACCCCTTATTAAATATTCCTTGATAATATTTATGTGGATCTAATCTGGTGCCCTATAGACCCATTGAGCTGTATAATCTTTGCTCTACAAATATAACAATTTTACACTAATAGCTTTAATATTTTACAGAGAAATGTAGTCCAGTTTATTTTTCTTTGTCAAGGACTCAAAGAGTGCTAGGCAGTTGTTTTTAGAAATTGTCATAAACTGTGAAGCTGAGCGCTGTTGGCTCATGCTTGTAATCCTAGCTGCATAGGAGGCTGAGATCTGAGGATTGTTGTTGAAATCTAGCTGGAATGGGAATGTCCTTAAGACTCTTATGTCCAATTATCCACCAGAAAACCAGAAGTGGCACAGTTGCTCAATGAGTAGAGCATTCACTTCGCCAGGACCAGATTTCAAGCCCCATGAATGACCAAAAAAAGGAAAGAGACAATTTATACCTTTTCTCAATTGTATCCTCCAATCCACAAAAATTATGTCTCCATTTGTTTAGATTTTTGCTTTTATATTCAGCATTGTATAATTTTGAATCATGGTGAGTAAATAGCACTTTAATATATTTTGACCATGGGTGAAGGTAGCACAAAGAAATTCACAGAAAACAGTTAGATATAAAGGGCAATGGGAATGAAGAAAGCCAGAAACGGGTTTATCAGGCCCTTCATCCATATGTGAGAGTGTAAGATATTTCAATAAGATATCTTCATATAATTAATATACAATTAATAACTATCTTCCAAAGGCTCTGGTATTCAAGTATGACATAAAGGATAAATACACATTCTGTGGTGAAATGAAAGAAAGATAGATGAGAAAATGCATATTTATAATGATTGTGTAAATAAACTAAGAAATTCAGTCAACATTCTGAGGGCTCATGGCTCATTGGACTCGAAGGTTGCTGGTATCTAAGATAATTCTAAAATGTTAGACATGATCCTATCTTTAAGACTGCTTAATACTATTGTTTTTTGAGTCAGTATTATTTTTCTTGTTGCTGGTTGTGGTGGTGGTTCTGGGCCTTGAAACCTTGGCTTGGGCGCTGTCTCTCAGCTCTTCAACTCAAGTCTAGAGCTCTACCACTTGAACCATAGTACCACCTCCGGCTTTCTGGTGGTTTATTGAGATAAGAGTCTCATGGACTTTTCTTGCACAGGCTGGCTTTGAACCATGATCCTCAGATCTCATCTTCCTGAGTGCCTAGGATTACAGGCGTGGGCCACCAGCGCCTGCCTCCTCTTTACAACATCTTAAACATAAAATAAAAAAAAGTAAAATCAATAAAGGGCATATTTGGCAAATAAAGTAAAACGATAACTTACAGACAAATGAAAATAATAATATATGTATATGTATATAAACATGTATGTACACATCTGTATATTCTTATATATGTATACATATATAGGTCTTTGAATATATACACATATATGTATGAATATGTGCATATGTACATGTAGTGTGTTCACGTATACATTTATTGAAATAGACTTGAATCAGAAATATATTAAGAGCATATTAATGCCAATGAAATACTTTAACCATCCTGAATAAGTTATCCAAATATCCAAATACATATCTCTATAGTAATATAACAACAATCAAGGAACATATGGAAAGATCATAACATACCTAGACATTGCATACAATATACACATGCATACAAAACAATATGTTCTATCCATGAGAAAAATGTACATGGACTTACCTTGGAAACAGTGATATTACATGGGAGAAAGGGATAAAATAGACTACATTTTCTAATTATATTAGGTTTTAAAATAGGCATATCTGTAGAGGTAGAATATGAAATAAGTGCTGCTCAAGGGGAGAGTAGGTTGAAATGATGACAGGAAATAACTATTAGTAAATATTTGAGTATTTTGAGAGGGTAGGAATGATAAAATGTTCCTGAACTGAAGGTGATGTTCTTACTCCAACTCTTCAACATTCTAAGAATCATCGTACTTTATTGAAGAATTACAGATTGTATTTGCATTAACCTTAGGAAAATTTTTAGAATAGTAGTGGGTGAATCTGAGAGATAATTTAGAATTTAAAATCACAGAATTCTATAATGCACAACTTTAGTATGTTGATGAATTAGACTATCAAGAAAATATGATCTGTGATATATCCTCTGAGTGACTATACATGACATTAAAAGCCAGTGAATATTCTACAAATTCATGTAAATTGAGCTATGAGATAGGATTGAGAAGGATGAGGGATAATGATCATCAAGATGAATTGTATTGGCCATGGAATGTGGCTTAGTGGTAGATGCTTGCGTTGCATGTATGAAGCCCTGGGTTTGATTTCTCAGTACTACATAAACAAAAAAGCAGGAATTGGCACTATGACACAAGTCATAGAATACTAGCATGAGGAAAAGAAGCTCAAGGACATTGCCAAGGCATGAATTCAAGTCCCAGGAGGAGGCAAAAAAATAGTGCATTTTATTAAGCGGCTCATGGCTGTAATCCTAGATAATCAGGAGGCAGAAAAATGAGATTTGAAACCAGCCCAGGCAAGAAAGACTGTGATATTCTTATCTCCAATTAAATCTCAGAAAAATCAGAAAGTACTGCTGTGCCTCAAGTGATAGAGTTCTAGAATTCATCCAAGGAGCTCAGGGACAGCCCCAGACCCAGAGTTCAAACATCAGGAGAGGAAATCGAAAAAAAATAAAACCCTCAATGTACACTGTTAATATACTTCTTAGTCAAACAGCAAGTCCCACACAACTACTTAAAGTTAATTAAAAATATGATAAAATACAAGTCATTTTGGGAACCAGACAAAGAAAGTATACATGGGACAAAGTAAATGTTATATCATGCAGTTTGAGTTGAAATTTTTTCTATAGTCTTCTTACATCATTTATGAAATTGACAATACAGCCAATTATACGTCAATTTCTTGAGGAACAGATTGTATTCTGCAGCCCTTTATACGAAATCATAGAGGTGATTTTTTGCCATGTATTAAACTATATCTGATAGTTTAAAGTAGATTTGTCCTAATATAATATTAATTTAATCAATCATTTCATTAGGGTGATGTTGGTTAGATTTTTTTCCATTAAATCTTATCCCCTATAATAAATGAGAGCATGCTGTGAGAGTCTCCTATCAATATGAAAAAATACTTTATAAAATTAACTTAAAAGGGGGAAAGATTAAACTTGACTTCTGATTTTATATATTTCAGATTATGTTTCTTATCCTCACTGACTTGGGTTGGTGGTGGCAAAATACCCCATGTTAGGAATATGTGTTGGAATATGTGTATTCATGGAAGCCAGGAAGTAAAGAAGTGGTATAGGAGTGGGAGAGGGAGAAGGAGGAGGAGGGAAGAGAGAGAGGAAGAAGGAAAAGAAGATGGAGAAGGAGACAGAGAAGAAAAAGAAGGAAGAAGAGGAAAGGACTTTGATCTTAACATCTTTGATCACAAGTTCTCAGTGACCAAATCTCTACAACTATGCCCACATGAAAGGATTCACCTCTTTATGGCAACTTAGTGAAAGCTAATTATTAATCTCAATCCTTTATGATTTCAGATTTAATTTCTAGAGTGGTGGGTAGATATTTCTATACATTGTGATAACTTCTGTTCCTAAATATTTACTTGAATTAATCAGAGAAGCTATTTGGCATGGAGGTGGTTTGGTTATACCATTGCTGTAAAAATATTTTGAGTGCAAATACATTTTATTTAACAGATAAGGAAGCTTCAGAGATTTCATTTTGTGACCTTTAAAATGACTATTTCATCTAACTCATAATGACTTTAATTTTTCATAATTTTATGACATTTCTATTCAAGTTTTTGTCATCTATAGTTAGGTTCCTTCTTTCTAGTTGAAGGAAAAATAAATACTATCACAATCATTTATTTCTTAATTATTCTATAGAGTAGGAATAATATGAATTTCCTACCATTCTAAAATAAGTTATATTCAAGTCTATAGGAATAATTGCATAAGTAATTGAATATCTTTCTTTATCTCATATGGAGATTGATTCAATTTCTAAAAATCACTGTTGACATAAAATACATGACATTCAGTGTTTCTCTGAAATGTCTCAGTACTCAAACTTCAGAAATAAATGACCAGTAATTAAGATTTTTATATACTCAAAAAATGTATGAACCTATATTTTATGTCAAAAAAGTTTAGGCTTAAAAGAAGAGAAAATCATGTGACCACAGTAGATAATATTTAATTTAATGAAAAATTACTTCATTCACCCTGACACAGCCTATTGCTTTTAGCTTACATGAGAAATTTGATTAACTATCCCTTCATCACTATTGAATATTAGATTATTTCAATTTGTGCAAAGATTCTGTCATTTAAACCTTTGAGTGTATATTTTTTCATAAAAATGAAAAATTTTCTCACACTGCAGGTGCAGATTCAATAACTAAATAAATATCTAAATGTTAATTTGTTAAATTGAGCCTCTAGAATTCAAATAACAAGAAATTTATTTATTCTTACATATGTTATATCATTGCTGAATATGGGTATCTCAAGCTTGTAATCCTCACTACTCAGGAAGCTGGGGTTCAAAGTCAGCCTTGACAACAAAGAAATCATCTTATATATATGTTACAAACAGTTACAAAAAAAAAACATTTGAATACTTATTTTGGCCTCTATTTCACCTAACATCAACTTATCTGACCTTTGCTGCTTGTCTCAGACATGTCCCTCCCCCACTGCTTTCATTGTGTTTGATGTGGGTATAATTTGTGGAGGGGAAGGGAAAAACAAATGTTTTAAATAAGGATAGAAGTGGACCCATTGCAACTATGAGGTGTAAAAGTCGTTATGTTGAAAAACGAACTTTACAACTTTGGCTGGGTGAGGGGCGGAGGAGGGTAGATGGGAAGGTTGGGAAGGGGAAACAAAGGAGGAGGCAACAATGCTTGATAAGAAATGTATTCATTACTTTGCCCATATAATTATAACCCCTCTGTATGGTATTTTCACAATAAAAAAATAAAAATAAATTTAAAAAGCCAGACTTGGCAAGAGTTTGTGAGTCGCATCTCAAATAATCACACACACATCACAACACACACACACACACACAAAGCCAGAAGTGGATTTGTGTTCTAGAGCAATGTCCTTGCTAGGAAAATAAAAATCAAGGGATAGGTCTGGAGTTCAAATCACAAGAACAAAACACACACAATATTATGTATAAATGCTTATTTTACTTTGAAAAAATAACCAATATCATGGAAAGTAATATTTGATACTTATCCTGAAACTTTGTGAAGTTGTTTTATTACAATTTGTCTGAAGATATAACATAGGCTATTAAGATTAATATTAATATGGTATATTTATAATTACTCATAACACCTTGGAGTATAACAGTTGGTATTTTTTCTATAGCCATAAAAACTAGTCTGAGTAAAAGAAAGAAAGGAAGAAAAAGAAGGTAAGAAAAGGAAGGCAGAAAGAGAGAGAGGGGTAGGGATGGAGGGAAAGAAGGAAAAAGGACAGGAGAAAAGAAGGAAGGAAGGAAAAAAGGAAGGTATTAAGGAATGAAGGAACGAAGAAAGAAGGAAGGAGGGAGGAAGGAAGGGACAAAAACAATTTAATTTATAAAATCTGCTATTTAGCCCAATATAAACTTGTAACTAACCCTTTAGTAAATGCAGGTTTGCAATTTTCATTTCTCTACATTTTCCCCATGCATGAATGAAACCAACAAATGAAGGTTCAGAAATAACCAGGTGACTCTGTTTGCATCTGTAGTAAATATTTATGCAAATCTTTTTCTCATTTTCCATCCATCATCAAATAATTATTTGCAAATAATTTATATTTAGTTATAAATATTCTAAAAATTGAGGTAACCAAGGGATGTCAATATATTATATAATGTGAATACTAGTAATTATAATGCTATCAACATTAGTATTTATGTCATATGAATTGTAACAATTTTATTATGTATTTTATCAGAGAAATTAGCATACTCTGATTTTGGTGTTTGTGGGAGTCCTAATAGCGGACAGTAATTAAAATGAAAGGAGATCTGTATTTGTTGGCACAAATGAATATTTTTGAAAGCAATTAACACATTGGAGATTGTTCAAATACATCAGAAGGGCCTTAGAAAGGCTGTACCACGTTAACATGGTTACCTATGATGTGATTCAAGAGCCACTAAAAAATCATACTTCATTTTGCCATTACTATAATTATTCCCATTTTAAGAAGAATCATTCACATTATGTACATGATATAATCTTGTCCTTAATTTATTATGTTCTATGATATAACATCCAAATGTACACCACACCGAGTTAAAGCAAAAGTAGCAAAGTGTTTTGGACGATATAACTCCTTCCAGATACACATGTTAAAATTCTATTCTCCTTTCTGGTGACATTAGAATCAACCCTTCAGAGTTGACCCTGCAATAATGATCCTGACGAAAGAAGCCCAATATAATTACTCTGCCATGTGAAAGTCCAGCAAATAGATTATAATGAATCAGAAAGTAGACCCCCCATAAGACAAAGAATTGCTTTGAATAACCAATTTTAAAATCAATGTTTAAGCTTCTAGAGTGCGGAAAATATACTCCTTTTAAGCCACTTACTTTGAAATATTTTAACAGCCCAATGGCTGACAAAAAGCAAAGTTTTGATTTAAATTTCACAAATTCTGATAAAAAAAAGATTCATAAGGTTTTATTATTTGAATTTTATTCTCCAAGTCTCCGGGTTAAAAATATTTTTAAATAGGAATTTAATTGAGGTTCAACTTTCTATTCAACTATCATAATTAATTTTTTGAATATTTTTATTATCTTTAGTTGTACAAAGGAGTTGCCATTCACTGAAACAGTGTATGGATACAGGGCATCTTGATCAACGTCACCCCTTTCAACACTCTCACCCACCCCTACTAATCAACCCCAATCCTTATGTATCTCATTATTATTTTATGGAATTTCTCGCCATATAACAAAGCAGTTTATGTGTACAATGCACCTGGAATTGTGTTACCACTTCAACATCTTCAACCCCATTTCACACTACCCATTGCTTTGTATATTTCAATTCTGGGAAGTATACAATGGATTCTTGCCTGTATTCTATCCTTTTCCACTTCAATTTCCTACCACTCTCACATTGCCCCCCACTATCCTCTCTTGCACTACACATTTACTGGTATTTATTTTGGTGGGCTTTGACTTATCCTTTTAAGAGAATTATAGTATTTTCACTCTCCACAGACTCTGACACTTCAGATAATTCATTTGTACCTCCTTGCCTACCATCCAGTGTGTTTACTTTTACATTTATAGACACTCCTATCTACCACAAGTGAGGAAAGTCATGCAAACTAAGTTTCTCTGGGTCTGCTTTATTTCACTTAATATTATTTCTAAGTGTTTCATTTTTCCTTTAGAATGGTGCAATATTATTCTTTCAGATGGATGAACAGAATTCCATTATGTATGTATTTATATGTTTGTATATATATGTATCTATGTTTGTATACATACATTTATATACGTACATATATACTTGTAAATTGGGACCAATACAATTAGATATATGTATATATATATATATATATATATAATTATATATACATATATAATTCTTGATCTCTTTTTTCAATGAGAGGCATCTGGGCTGATTCCATATGTTGGCTACAGAAAATAATGCAATAATGAACATGATTATGCTGGTAGCTTCAGTGTGGGCATGTTTCTGCTCTATTGGATAAATTACCATAAGTGGAATTGCTGGATCATACGTAGGTAGCTCTCTATTCAGTTCTGTGAGCAATTTCCATAGTGTTTTCCAAAGTGATTGAACAAGATTACATTCAACCAACAGTGTAATAGAGTTTCCTTTAGTACACATCCCTATCACTATCTGTGATTGTTCGTTTTTTCATAATGACATTTTAAGAGGGGTGAGATGAATCTCAGGTTTGTTTGGATTTGTATTTCTTTTTTGGAGAGAGATGTGTCTATTTTTCATTCTTACTTCTTTTTCTAAAAAGTTATCTTTAAGTCTTTATCCCATATATTAATTGGGTTCTTTTTTATTTGAGGGTTTATTTTTGTTGGGTTTAACTTTTTGATCTCTAAATATGGGTGAGTTATGAAAACACTTGTCTAATGCTTAATTAGTAAAAATATTCTTCCATTCTGTTCTCTTTCTATATATCCTGCTAACTTTTTCCATTGCCATGTAGAAACTCTTCAGTATGATGCGATTCTATTGATCCAGAAAGAATGATATTACACCATTCATAAGGAAATGGAAAGACTTGGAACAAACTTATATTAATTGAAGAAAGACAGACTCAAAGAAATATAGGTTGCCAAATTTCCCTCATTTGTTGTAGTAGAACGTGCCTCTAATTCTACAAGTAAACACAGTTGGATGGTAAAAGAGAAATCATTATACTTGGACATGATAAATTTTATGGGATTGTAAACATTTATACAGTGAGATCAAAGGAGGATCACAAAGGATCAATAGCTGTACGAATATTATCATATAAAATAATGTTCATTAAAATAATCTCCAAGAAATGATTATGAGAGTTTGTTGCATTTTTCTTCAGTGTTCTGATGCCATTTTTTTAATTTCTGTACTTTTGGTCTTATATGTACGTTTGGATAGGGCAAGGGGGAATACAGAAATGGTGGGACAAAGGCTTAAATGCAGCAGTGCTACTCAATAGACACTACATTGCAAATGAAATATACAACTTATGCGAGAGGGAGGTTGAAAGGGAAAAACTGGGAGAACATGAGTGAAGGGGTGACACTGTTCAAAAAGAAATGTGCTCATTATCTGACTTATGGAATTGTAACCCTTCTGTACATCATCTTTACAAATTAAAAATGGACCTCATAAACAGGCTGGAGGAGCTATACTGAATTAGATAAAATTGGCTTTAAAATAAAAGTGGTATGAAAGTAAAAAGAGACAAAGAAGGACATTAAATATTGACAAAGAAAACTCTCCATCAGAGGGATTTAACAATTTTAAATATCAATGTCCTGAATCCTAGAGCTCACAAGTTCATTAAAGAAATATTGCTTACACTAAAAACATGCATGCATCCAAATAAATTGTTGGTTGCTTGAACAAATCATTCTTAACTCTGGACAGGCCATCCAGGTAAAAACTTTGCAAAAATCTTAGAGCTAAATAACTGTTTTGACAAGTTATACCTAACAGATATCTACAGAGTATTTCACCTACTAGTGTCATAATATATATTCCACTCAGCAGCCCATGGAATGTACTTCAAAGTAGATCATATCTTAGGTCACAAGGAAAATCTTTCAATATTGAAAAATAAAAATGAAATTACTCTTCGTATCCTGTCAGACCATGATGGGACCAAATTAGATCTTGACATCAAATGGCATCACATAAGATTCTGAAACTCATAGAGACTGAATAACACATTGCTAAATCATCAGTGAGTCACGGAAGTGATAAGCAGGGAAGTTCCAACGTTTATGGAATTGAGTGGAAGTGAACACACAAAATACTACCTCCTCTGGGAAACAGCAGCAGCACAGACAATATTCAGAGGAATATTTATAGCTTTGAGTATGTATATCAACAAATTAGACCAATTTTTTAAATTTTTTTATTGTAAAGATAGTATACAGAAGACTAAAGTTACAGGAGTAAGGTAATGAGTACACTTCCTATTGAGCATTGTTACCCCCTCCATTGTTTTCCCCCTACCATCCCTTCCCTCCCTACCTTCCCCGAGGTTCTTTTTTTTAAATTGTGATTAAGTGATTACATAATTTCCCAAATTTCACAGTATTGTGAAATAATGATTCTCATTTAAATTCACAAGTTCATTCTAACTTTCCTGGAGCAAATTGTCTATTACCGTCTATAACATATAACGGTGTACACATATACAACATACATTTCATCAGCAGCATGGGGATATTTAGTAGTGGTTTGACCAGATGAGTGGGAGTTCTTTGTTTCTTAAGTCCTGTTAATTTTGTCATAACACCTAACATTTTGGATTTAGCATCCACTTATCAGTGAGACCCATGTACCGTTTGTCTCTTTGCTCTTGGCTTACCTCGCTCAACATGATTCCTTCTAGCTCCATCCATTTCCCTGCAAATGCCATTATTTTGTCATTTCTAATGGCTGCATAATATTCCATTGTGTATAGATACCACAATATTTTTATCCATTCATATGTGGTGGGGCATCTGGATTGTTTCCATATCCTAGCTATTGTGAACAGTACTGCAATAAACATGGAGGTGCACGTGTCTTTGTATATTGGTTCCTGTTGTTCAGGGTAGATGCCTAGAAGTGGTGTGACTGGGTCGAAAGGGAGGTCAATCTTTAGCTTTCTAAGGACCCTCCAGATTGCTTTCCAAAGTGGTTGTATAAGTGTACATTCCCACCAGCAGTGTAATATGGTTCCTCTTTCTCCACATCCCCTCGAGCATTTGTCGCTGGCTGATTTGTGGATGTGAGACATTCTGACTGGGATAAGGTGGTACTCAGGGTTGTTTTATTTGCATTTCCTTCACCACCAGGAATGATGAACATTTCCTCATGTGTTTCTTTGCCATTTTTAATTCTTCATCTGAGAAGTCCCTCTTTAGTTCCCTTGCCCATTTAGTAATTGGTTTGTTAGGTTTGGGAGGGATTAGTTTCTTGATTTCGCTGTATATACAGGATGTTAACACCTTGTCTGGTATATTGCTGGTAAATATTTTTTCCCAATTAGTTGGTTGTCTTTCTAGCTTGGTTGCGATAGATTTAGCTGTGCAGACGTTTTTTATTTTAAGGTAGTCCCATTTGTCGAGTCTCTCTCCAATTTGTTGTGACCCTGGGCCTCTGTTCAGGAAGTTCTTTCCTGTGCCTTTTAGTTAAAGTTTCTCTCCTACTCTGGCCTGCAGTAGTTTCAGAGATTCAGGTTTAATGTTAAGGTCTTTAATCCATTTTGAGTTGATGTTGGTGCATGATGATAGAATTGGGTCCACTTTTACTTTTCTGCATGTGGCCGCCCAATTTTCCCAGCACCAGTGGTTGAAGAGGCTGTGTTTCTTCCATTGTATGTCTTTGGCTCTTTTGTCGAATATCAGCTGGCTGTAGGCCTGTGGATTTATTTCTGGATCTTCTATTCTGTTCCATTGGTCTTCGGGTCTGTTTTGTGCCAGTACCATGCTGTCTTTGTTATTATAGCTCTGTAGTAGAGTTTGAAGTTCGGCATGGATACCCCTCCCATGTTGTCTTTATTCCCTAGAATTGTTTTGGCAATTCTAGGTGTTTTGTTGTTCCATATGACTTTTTGGACTGTTTTCTGTATTTCAGTGATGTATGTCATTGGGATTTTAATAGGAATTGATTGAATTTGTATATTAATTTTGGAAGTATTACCATCTTTACTATGTTAAGTCGGCCTATCCAAAAGAATGGGAGGTCTTTCCATTTCCTAGTGTCTTCTGCAATTTCTTTCTTTAACTTTTTATATTTTTCATTAAATAGTTCATTTACATCTTTGGTTAGGTTAATTCCTAAATATTTTATTTTTGGGGAGGTTATTGTGAATGGGGTTGCTCCCTTTATTTCCCTCTCTTCTTGTATATTGTCAGTGTACAGGAAGGCAACTGATTTTTGTGGGTTTATTTTGTATCCTGCTACTTTGCCGAAGTGATTTATGATTTCTAAGAGTTTGGGGATGGAGTTTTTGGGATTGTGAAGGTATAGTATCATGTTGTCTGCAAAAAAGGATAGTTTAACTTCTTCTTTCCCTATGCGGATCCCTTTAATGTCTTTTTCTTGCCTTATTTCCTTTGCTAAGGGTTCCAGGACTATATTGAAGAGGAGTGGAGATAGTGGACATCCTTGCCTTGTTCCTGAATTTCCCTTTGGCTTAATTTGAGTGATTTTTCCATATCTGTCATTTTTTGGTCCAGCTGGTGTATTCTGTCTTCTGTATCTGACACTCTACCTTCCATTTCGTTCACACTGTTGACCATGGCTTCTATTGAGGTTTGCATGGAGGAAATGGATTCCTTTATGGATTCGATGTTGGTTCTCAAAGTACTGATCTCACCTCTTAATGAGGTATGTATTACCTCTAATTTGGCATTTATCTCACTTCTTACTGAGGTTTGTGCAGCTTCTATTTTTGCATGCATCTCCTGTTTGATATCCTGTATCTCTTTTGATTTAAGAACAATCTTAAATAAGCACTAATGATGCACCACTAAGTCTTTGACAAATCAGGAAATACAAAACCAAAACCCAGTAGACAGAAATAATACAAATTAAATTAAAGGAATAAATGAATCGGTCTCAAAAAAATACAATCATAATTGACTTTTATCTACTAGTACGCAATAATTCGCCCAATGAATGTCAATGTAGCTATTTTCAGAGATAGACTCAACCAGCTCAAACCAGTGAACAAAACAAACTTTTAGGATTCTAAGAAACAACATTTTGTTTGCCTTTTTAACAGAAATTTACTCTGTTGTTCTTATTAACGTGATTTATAGATAGATTACAATTACAAGGGTCAGGTAATGAGAACATTTCCTTTTGTGAAATGTCTTCAGTTCCCTCACTTGTTCCCAGTCCCACCCGCCTGTCCCCACCCATGTGTTAAATAGTTCACTTTCATCAATGTTCAATGACCTCCAATGCTGCTATTTTTCACTCTTTTTCCTAAAGCTCTGTGCCCACCCCTCACCTTCCTGAAGACATACAATGAATATACCAGGCATAAGGTAAAAAAGACAGAATTTTCACAAACTATAAAAAACAACAAACACAAAACAAAAAAGAAGTTTTCTGTTTCCGTATCTCATAGTTCATTTGAGTATGTATATCTTGTTATATAAATCTAATTGTTTCTTATCATGAAGTCAATTCAGGGATTAAGATGTGATAACATAATTTTGCTTTCTATTTAATGATGCTTTTTATTTTAAAATTAATTTTGTAAGTAACACAATTCAAGTCCTAGTGAAATTTGAAAGTTCAGATTTAAATGTTCCAAATGTCTAATAATTCCTTTTTGGCAACCAAAATGAAAAGCAGGCATGTATTATCTTCCAGAATATCATTATTTCATGTGTCAAAAAATAAAATAAATGTAATGTTAATTCAGTGGAAATAAGGAATCACATACTTATGCAATGCATCAGTACCATAGATTATGACATTTATTAACAAAATTAATAAAAACTTGTTTTAAGTAGATTACTTAAGACATGAAGCAAGTGATAATTTTCTTTTCTAAGTGAAGTTAGATAGAAATCACAGTCCAAAGATTCCAGAATTCTGTGTGCTTTATACATGTCAATTTACATATATGCTGGGCTCATCTCAACGTTATTTGAAGATAATTGAAAACAGGATTAGAATAAAAAAATCACGCAAATGGTTAGCTCTATTTTGCGATTAAATAGGTCTGTTTTATATCTCTTTATTTTATTTGAAAAATCTGGAAAATTTAAGTAACATAAAAAATAATGAGAAATAAACACCCTTAGCTCCTTAAAAGACAATCATTAAAAAAAGAAATCAACATAGAAAAAACTGAAACTCATTTTGCACATGGTCTTTTTATATTTTTGTGCTTTGTTATTGTGGATTATGTGACTATCCCATGAATCTGGGCTCAAATCACAATGGCTACAGGAAGAAAATTTCAAAATCTAGAGCAGCTAATACACCTATGCAATTTTTTGTAGGTTTCACTAAATTCGCAGCTGGAAATCAACTGTACAAAGGAAATAATTCTACTGCTTTGCAGGCAAGAATGTTATGAATAGCATACTGTTATCTTCTTAGATGAAATAAGAAGACCACACTTTAAAAGCTGACTAAATGATCAGCCCTTTGAATAACAGTGCCATTTTTAATGCACTCTAGATAATTCAAATCCTTCATCCCTCCACAAGCATTAATGACATTCACAAATCATTGCCGAGGGGAATTTCCAGTTCTATTTGATATTTCAAATGGATTAGGAGTAACATAAACAATAATGCCAGTTGTTGAGAATATTTAATTTAGAATAAGCAAACAAATCAGATTCAACTCCATAGCATAACCTTTAGGAAAAATGAATTAAGGTATATGGCATGTCCTTTGTAATTTAATTATAGACATTAGGGCAAAATGACAGAAACACTCTACAAGAAGGAAACAGAAGTCTTTGATAAGATATAGTAAAGATTACAAGTAATTTTACCTACAATTTCCATTATATGATCCCCTATTTTTTTCTGTTAATCAGAGACAAAAATATTTTAATTAATGATATGAAAAATGCATCACGATGAATAAAAGAAATCAGGGAGTAGATGGCTCAAGTGCTGGTTGGTTCTGTTAAATATTCTCATTATTTTGAATGATCTGGTGTTTTTGTCTGTGTGGAATTATGAATGTATTTTGTGTCTGGGCAGGAAAATTTGATTATTAGATCACTGCTGACACCCAATGTCAGGAATCTAACCTGTGTCAAAGTGGTAAATATATATATGTGCATGTGTGATTGTGTGTGTGCCTGCAAGTCTGTATTTAGAAGGAAGTATCTTATTTCCCTCAGGGTATATACATAATTCTATTAGTTATACTTTATTAATGACAGCAGATAAACATAATTAACATTTTGAGACATATGTTTATGTTCCTATGTTTGCATGAACAAACTAAAAAGTTACATTCTGGGTATGAGTTTTGTGGAAGGTCAGCTGAAAGTATAAATATTTTGAGAAAAATGTCAATGGCAATCATTTCAGTGTAGATCAATTTTAGACCACACTTGGAAGGATAGGTAATCATATATGAAAATGCAACATTTATTTATTTTCAAAAGCTACACTATTTGAGAAATATTTAGGAAAACAAGTTAAATTATGGAAACATAAAAGTAATGTGATTATTTATTGCATACAGTTTTATATTATAGTTTCGTCAAGTAAAAATGCCATTTATTTCTACTGTATAGGAAGGAAAACACTAAATATTACAGTTTGTGCCATATTTCACATTGAGGAGCTTTGTCTATATCAATAAGTTTATTTCTTTTGTTTCTGCTTTCCTATTCATAATTCTGCTTCTCATAGTATTATTCGAAGGACTTTTTCTTTCTGCCAGTTTGGGGTTTGAACATACATCAGGCTCTCAGATTTTTGTTTTTTGTTTTGCTAACAGTAGTCAGTCTACTATTTGAACCATGGCCCAGCCCAGAAATTTTTGTAGTTAATTGGAGATAGAACTTCATGAACTTTTCTACCAGCCTGAAAGCCATTATTCCCCAAGTCTTGTACTTCTTAATCACTAGGATTATAGAGATGAGTCTTGGATCTGAAGAGTCAAAGACTTTTCGTGTCTTATAGCTTCCACATGTTTGCTAGTAATTGCAATAATTAACTACCACAGATTGGGTAGCATGAACATTGTAAATACATTGTCTCAGAGTTGGTGGAATTAGAACACCAAGATTAGAGTTAGCTTCTGATTCCTCTTTCCTTGGCATATTCAAGGCATTCTGCTTCTCTTGGAGTACACTTCAACTTAAATGCTACCTTTGAGATTCTACTTCCATATGCAGTCACTTTGTAAGACAATGGGTGTTTTATCTTTGGGATTTCAGTGGGACATAACATATTACTTAATACATAGAAGAAAATCTCTAATATGAAATTATTTGTTTGGGGCTTGGAAGTTATGGTTATACTTTTAAAAAATAGCAAGAGAGGTAAAGGTTTTATTAGAGCTTGTAAGACAAGTATGAAGTCTTGACCTTAGACATGCCACATTTAAATTCCCAGTACTACTGGAGGATTGAACTCAAGACCTATACTTGTGAAATGGCATCTCTACTACTACCATACCTACAAATTATAATTTTATTGCTTATTTTGAGGTAGTACCACTATATGCCTGGGCCTGCTTGGACTGAGGTCCTCCTAACACAAGCATAAAACATTTTGCCTGGAACTGGAATCCTCTAAGCTCTTTTTTCCAAGTAGATAATATTATAGATTTGAGCCACTTTTTCCAATAAAATTATACAATTTCAAAATATCTTGATATTGCCTATATTTGTGCTTAACATATATAGCTAACCTTAATTTTTTTCCCTCTTTTGTTTAGTACTCTGAGTTGAAAACATTGGCTTTCTTGATATACATGGCTTTGTTTTGGATGGTATCCCACCACAATCAAAAAAGTCTCACAAAAGTTTATGTCAAGAATCATAGAAAAAGAAAGCTTCAGGTTGCATAAACACTGATCTTTAAGTTATAATTGCAGTATTATTAATAGTGTTAGTCAATGATTGCTTAAGTATCATGAGGAAGGCAGAAATGTGAAAGATGTCAGGTCTCTGTAGAAATTTTGTAGTTGTCACTTCATGTTATCTTCCTACCTTAAAGCTTGTTTTATTAAAACCCTCTAGGTGTATATTGGTTGGATTGATTGGTAATCATTTCTGGAAATTAAGCTGATTTTAAAAGGCTGATGGTGCTAATGGTGTGGTAAATAAAGGAATGATCAGAATGAGCACAGATATTGTCACAGATTGAGCGGACCAGATTAACTGCTGAACAGCAAAAAAAAAAGCAAAGTTTCAAGTTTGAGGATCCACATTGGAACATATACAGATAGATAGATAGATAGATAGATAGATAGATAGATAGATAGATAGATAGATAGATACATATAAATATACATATACATACATACATGAAAAATTAAATCTCCAGTAGAATATAAAGCAACTTGGCGTGACAGGTATTAAACTATATCAAACTGGTTGCAGGAAAGTTAGAGTAAAATATAGATAGTTTAGCATAGATTTTGCATATATTTTGTAAAGGATGAAAATTCTTCCTTCATTATATACTTTACAAATATCCTTATTATGTTTTAAGTTTTTTTTGTGAAAATACCATACAGAGGCGTTACAATTACAGGGACAATGTAATGAGTACATTTCTTATAAAGCATTGTTACCTCCTCCTTTCTATCCCTTTATCATCCCTTTCCATCTCCCCTTCCCGACCCTCTCTCCCATCTTGAGCCAAAGTTGTAAATTTCATTTTTCTACATAACATTTTGTACATCTCATCGTTGTACTGGGTCCACCTGTATCCCTATTTAAACAACTTAGTTTTTTCCTTCCCCTCCACAAATTATAACAACATCAAATACAGTGAAAAATAAGTTAAGTTTTTTTTGTTTTTATATTGTAGTAGGAGCATCTATACAATGGTGAAAATTTGAATTACACAAAGTATGCAACATGGGTAGGCACTGGTGGCTCAAAGGTTGAATGCTGAATAGATCTATCATATTTCTTAGATTTGTCTTGGATGGTTGTATGTTCTTTTTCTATAAAATCTACGCTGTCTTCTATCCTCAGGATTCAATTTTCTGCGTGGTCTATTCTACTATCCAGATTTTCTACTTTTTTTTTTCTTTTACTTGTAGTTGGTCGGCTTTTATGGCTTCAAATTCTTTGTTTTAGATCTTGTATGAAATTCTTTACTTCCTTAATTTGATGTTCAGTGTTTATTCTCAAATCACTTAGTTGATTGGTTATGGTTTCCTTGGACTTCCATTCCTTCTGTTGGGATCCATTCAGCATTCCCTTTGTGGACTCCCTGACTTCTTTCAGCTCTCTGTTTACGGATTCCATGAATGCCTCTAGTGATCTTTGTGTATTTTCATCCCGCTCTCTCAATTCTTGTATTACTCTTTGATTAGCTTCCTCACGTTCATGCAGTTCCTGTAGTTCTCTTTGACTGATCACAGCTTGCTCACACAATTCCTTTATTTCTCTTTGAGTGTTCTCAAGTTGCACATGCAATTCCTTTATCTATCTTTGAGTAGCTTCCTCACGCCTTGAGCTTCCTGTTTTGATCTTTCGTTTGCCTCATCTCTCTCCCTCTCATGGTCACACAGAGTCCTTTGCAGGTTTTCAATCTTTTTACCATGTTTACCATTAGTGTTTATAGAGCTTTGGGGGAGCTCTCCTCTGGATTATTCATTATCTGTTCTCTCCACTGATTATCATGAGTTGGAGTTGAGATACCCGGACGTGCCATTTTTCTTGTGTTTTTTCCAGCTTATTCTGCCCATTTGGGATGAAAGTAACACCAGTTTGTGCTAGAAAACTACCTTAAGGCAAGCATCAACACAGTCTATATTTGCATAGTCAAAAGCCTGAGATAAAATCTAGTTCAACAGATATATTTTTCAACATCAAACAACTATGTATTAATAGTCTATGAACCACAAAGAAGAATTTGGCAAACCAGAAGTTATTAGTTTTAGCGAGAGATGTGGGTATAAATAAGAATAGAAGGATGTGGAAAGGTAGAGGGAGAGCTAACTTACTCCTAATGTCAAAGCAGAAAATAGGTTGGATAGAATGATAGTAGAGACTGGGGAAAAAAGAAAGAGAAAAAAAGACAAGAAAAAATTGTAAAACAAAAATTAAAAATTAAAAAATGAAACACTTAAATTATGCAAATTAAAAACGTAATATTCAGAGAAGGACTGGAATAGGATAAGAGATCGGAAGGGATAGAAAGGAGACGTGAAAAATTAAAAAAATTAAAATGCTTAAAATTTTATATAGGTATATAGAGGTAGTACGGCTATTAAGGAATTTAAGTCTAAGAGGTTTTGAATTCAGTAATAAATTTCTGGATTAAGTATGTATACAATGGGGGATAAGGTCTAATAATCGACTACAGGTATATCTGATAATGAGCAGAAAAGCAATTAAATCATGCAAAGAAGAAGGAAAGAGAAGAAAAAGTGAAAAGAATGAGACAGAAAAGAAAAAAGGATTAAAAGATCAGTAGAGCTAAACAAAAATGGAAAAAAAGCACACACACAAACATATACCCCTAAAATAAAAATTATAAGAGGAAGAAAAAAAAGTTAATAGAAAACAATTTTTTAAAGTTAAAAATTAAAAATGTTAAAAAAATTTTAATAAAAGGTAACAAAAAAGAGTTATTTGCTTTTTGGGGGTGAGATGGGAAGGTCCTCATCTCCCTTGTGTCCATAACCAGTCTCTTGTTGGAGTCTCTGGTCTGCTTGTGGTGTTTGATTTTCCTGTAGCTTGGTTGTTTTCTTAAGTCAGTTTGTTTGAGGAGGCAGAAAAATGCTTTGATTTACCCAGGATTTTGTCATCCTCTTCCCAGGTTAGTTCAATGGGAGGGAGATCTCCTTTGAGTATCCCAAAACAGGGTGATGGCTGTTTCTTCTAGTTTAGAGATGCTGTAATGGGGCTAGGTTCTTGGTAGAGTTGAGGCCTTTCAGTAAACAGTAGCTTTTCCCTGAGGGGCTAGCTTCTGAAGCAGTCACAGAGCCCAGCCAGGAGCCATTCTCAGGGTTTATTGTTACTGAATTTCAATTGATTGTCTAGGCTGCTGTAGGGAGAGGCAGCCCCTTGCTCTGTTTACCCAGTGAAGAAATCCACTCCTGGGGCTGGCGCAGGCAAGTGCTGGGTGAATTTTCCCTGCATAGAGCTGAGCCTGGCAGGTCAGGTTAGGTTCCTGTGACCTGCTAAATTACTTTTTGTTTTCATCCAAAGACTGAGTTGAGCTAGCTGCTCAGCGAGGCCTTTGCCAGTATCAGAGATGGAGATCTCCGGTAGTGGGCAGGGAGGGGTGGCCTTCCCTTCTCTGCTCCCTGAGAAGGAGTGAGGAAATCATGCTTCTACTCACACAGGAGTCTGGTTCCTGGGTGATCTCTGGTCTGCGATCTGAAGGATGAAGATGTCTGCTCCTTGTCAGTTCTTGCTGGTGTTGAGTAGAATCCTCTCACCTGCTGCATCTGGCTCCTTTGTCGTAGACTCTCTGTGTTGCAGGTATGGCGCCTACAGCCGCAACTGCCCCCGCCACAGCTGCAACCACAGCTGCTGGCAAGTGCTCAGATTTGTCTCCTTGCCCGGTTTTTCCCTCTCTGGCCTAACTCTCTCTACTGTGCTGGCACACTTGGTGTGATTCTCCAGCTTAGGACTTTTCACTGGAGCACTAAAGCTGTTTTCTATGTGAGAGCTTGTTTAGCTTCCAGCTTCTCCTTCGATATCTTCCCTGAAGCATAAATTTAAATTTTAAATGATAAATTATTTTGAAATCGTTTCACTCGGGCACAGGTATGGATAGATAAGTGATGTGGGCAGAATCAGAATTATTCAGAAGGTTGTAAATGGATGCTTACCTAGTTTTCTCTCGGCTGGATCATAAAATACAGACTGTCCTAATTGGAAAAAGTTAGCCTTCCGAGGTTTTCTGCATATAAACACTCCATCAACATTTTATTAGAGGATTATTCAAGATTAGCTATATGTTGATTGATAATGACTGATCATGACAGAAAGTTGAGAGAAAACCATTTACATTTCAGTGAGGTTCTGATTTGTGCTTCACAAACAGTTATGAAAGCTCTACATGAGAATTCTAGCAGCTGCATTTTAAAAAGTCCTTGGGTTGTTACACTTTCTGATATTGTCTCAATTCAAGTACTTCTCCTTGGAGTTCCATACTATTCAATGATGCTGGATTAGCTCCTTGTTACAATTTGCAGACTGGTCTTTTTGATGAAATTTGTGCTTTTCGAAATTGCTCTCCAATTCCATCCTCAAACTGCATACAAAATTTATCTGAAAAAATTTGTATCTGTTGATTGTGCATAAATATACTTTTAGTTTTCATTACAAATATAGAATGTAATAAAAATTCTCACAGCAATTATACTGCACTAGCTGGTGGGCAGATTCTAATGTAAATAATATACTGTGTTCATGTAGAGATTTAGAGTATCCAAAGTAATAAGCCTGTGGTCCTAAAACCAATACCTTACTTATATTGAGTGACAAATACAACTTCATATAAGTACAGAAGTTTTCCTTGTATGTTTTAATATATATTTTTATTATAAATACTGTACAGAGGGGTTACAGTTACATGAGTAAGGTAATGAGTACATTTCTTATTGAGCATTGTTACCCTCCCCTTTGTTTTTCCCCTACCATCCCTTCCCTTCACACCTCCCCACCTCCCCCATTCACCCATCCTCTTGTAATGTGTCTTGTATATTTCATTGTTACAATGGGTCAACCAGTAACCTTTCCTTATATCATAAATGAAAAAATGCTGGCTTGATTTATGCTGATTCTACTTGTGTAGACACCTCTAAAATCACTGGCCAAATCCAAGAGCACATAAATGAAATGCCATCATTTTTTTTTGTCAGTTGGTATAATTGTGTTCTACACATTTATTGACAGGTTACAAATTATTCTCAAACTTTAAAACATTAAAAATACTTTCTTTTTTTCTTATTTTCTTGGCCAGGAAATCAGCAAGACCGCAGTCAGCATTTCTCACATAGGAATTTTCACATGGGTCAGTTAAATATATATGTAGAGTCCAATTTTTTGAGGACTCACTCATCTGCCTACAAATTCATGCTGGTTGTTGGAAAAAGAGCTCAAGTAAGGATGCCATTTAAAACCTTATAACTTTACTCTTTACCAGGGTATTCTCCTGCTAAATTGGTGGTTGAAAGTGTCTACAAGACTAAGCAATCCTTGAGGAGCAGGGAGACACCATATGACATACTTACTGAGGTTTCCAAGTGACTTGCTATCACTTGTACTGCATTTTGTAAGTCAAATCTCTCTAAAACTACCAGTTTTAAGAGATCAGAGGAGTGGTAAATGAACTCTTAGAGACAAATACATCTTCAACATATATTGTTTCTAGTATTCAGTTTAAGGCATATTCAACAACTGGTGAAACTTGTGTTGGCTGTAATTATGTGTCTTTCTCCATGTGTGCATGTATACGTGTGTATATGTATGTGTGTGAATAGTAACATACATGCGTACATTATGGCTTATATCATCATTTATTCCTTGCTATCAAATAAAGTAAGGAATCCCTAAAGTTTTAACAGAAACTGTATAGTTAAAGTCTTAACTCTTCACTCTGCTTCTTTACACAAAGACTTTGCAACTTCTCATTAATAAAGTTTCCATAAACTCTGAAATGTACATACTTAGTACTTAATGTCTGTTACCATAAATCTTAAATACTTTATAGAAAAGTTTTATACCTGCCAAACGGTCCTATTTTGGGCATATATAAGCAAAATCCCAAAATTAAGCATATTTAAAACCTTAAAACTTTTAACAAACCTAAACACTTCCTGCAATGTTCATTTTGACAGGTGCCTTGTATAGAATAATTGAATTCCTCCCCCTACACATCTCTTGGACTACAAATATCTGGAATTATTTTGTTTTTGGCATGTCTATCTTGATTTTATTCCTAAATGTGTGCTTATGTAAGAAATATATGATTCTAAAATTTCACAACAATTCTTTTGAACTTAATTTTGTTGAATTGTCTAGTTTAATAAAATCAATAAAAATTATACTTTATATAAAAAAAATGTTCTGTGCTTAATTTAGCATCACATACACTAACACTGGAATAACAGAGAAGATTAGCATGCCCCCTGTGCAAGTATGTCATGAAAATTTGTGTAGTATTCCATATTTTTACAACAACAGATGCTGAAAGGTGTGTGGTCACAAGGGAATCGTACTGCATTCTTGGTGGGAGTGTAAACTTGTTCAAATACTTTGGAAAGCAGTATGGAGGTTCCTCAAAAGACTCTACATAAAACTCCCGTATGACACAGTAATCCCACTTTTGGGGATTTACCCAAATGATCATAAACAAGACCATACTAAAACTACCAGCACAACTATGTTGATTGCAACATTATTTATGATAGCTAAGATATGAATCCAAACCAAATGCCCCCATTAGATGAATGGATCAAGAAAATACGGTATATTTACACAATGGAATTCTATGCCTCCATCAGAAAGAATGACATCGCCCAATTTGTTAGGAAATGGAAAGACTTGGAAAAAAATTTATTGACTGAAGTAAGCCAAGTCCAAAGAAACATAGGTCCCATGATTTCCCTTAATTTCAATAACAAATGTACGTCTGGGATAAGCAGAAAAGTTCAAAAGATATGTGCATATAACCAGATAAAATGATGTTAAAGAAATTGAACCCCAAAATAGGGACACAAGTGGTTTTTTTTTTCTTGCTATTGTTTCTCAGGTACTTATAATGTGTGATGTCAATTTTTTGTTTTTTTGTATGTTTCTCCCCACGATATAACCCCTGTTTTCTCTGTATTTGAAGTTGGTGCACATACATCTTGAATGTATGCTTCTCTAATTTGGGGAGGGGAAGGGAAAAAATGCTCAAATAGGGATACAGGTTGACCCATTGTAACAACGAGATGCACAAGACACTATGTTGAAAAATGAACTTTACAATTTAGGCGGAGGAAGGAAGGGGGAGGGGAGTGTACTTGTGGAGGTGGGAGGGAAGGGATGGTATGGGAAATATAAAGGAGGAGGTAACAATACTTGTTAGGAAATGTACTAGTTTCCTTGTTCTTGTAAATGTGACCCCTGTGCACAGTATTATTACAATAAAAAACATATAAAAATGTTCTGAGATGGAAGAGTTTATTTCCTGTATTTTACTCATATTATATCGTTAACAAAGAAATTAATGCAGAACACTGATATGACGGTAATTTGAATAAATGTGTGTGTGTGTGAGAAAGGCAGCGCTCAAGGAAACACGCGCGTGCATGTGAACACACGCCATGCATGTGTTGGCCTGCTCAGAGTTTAAAATCAGGGCTTCAAGGTCTTGCTAGGCCTTTCCTATCTAGATTGGTGAGCTACTATATAAGCTACATCTCAATTCCTGGCTCTTTGCTAGTTCATTAAACATTTTGAAAAATAATTTCATGAAGTTTTTTTTTTTGGCCCTGATTGGCTCCCAAGTGTTATCCACAGAAATCAGACTCCAGAGCAAATATTCAGAGTAGATAGGATTATAGCTGTGACCAGCCAGCACAAGGCTTTTAGAACAATTTTAAAAAATAAAAGAAAATTTACTTCATGGGGGCCTGTTTTATCATCTCCTAATTTGAAAGCCTTTTGAAGTGAGTATATGTCAGTTTGGGGATTGTTAAAAGATAGTAAGTGATGATATTTAAAAGTTTTAGTACTTTTTAAAAATGAAACTGGAACTGTGTGACAGAAGAAATTTGGCTGTCTTCGGACCTCAATTTGTAAGCTCAGCTCTGTGTATGATAACCCAATGTCACCAACACATTCTGTGTTGAAGACAAAATGTGATAGAAAACAATCACCAAGGGCAATATTTGCTATGCTATTATTTCTTGGACAAAATGAATACTGAATTGAGAGTGTAAGAGAATGGAGAGATTTTACCCACCTTTTTGGTATTGCTGAAAGACTTTTGGAAACTTTGACTCATTTCCTTCCTCACTGTGTGTGTCTTTGGGCCATGCACTTAGTGTCTTTAACTACAATTTTTCCCAACACTGCAATGGTAATAACATTAGCATTATAGCGAATGTTATCTTAAGAATTAAGAGAATAAGACTTGTGAAACACTTAACATAAACCTATGAATGAGCTTTGATTTTAGCCAGCATTCTTTTTTAAATACCAAATAGAATATGATAAGTAATACAAAAACCATTACATGTAGTGTGAGCAACCAGAAGTAATATCTATTGACCATGCTCTGCTTCCAAGGAAGCCAGCTGGATAACTTCTCATGCTGTAAATCAAACTGGTTATCTTATGTCGTGATAGTGTAAAAGTATCAGGGACAGAACGATGAAGAAATGTTGTAGACAGAGGTGAAATCCATATGAAAATGTGCAAATCTGATAGAACATAAAACTATCTGAGCAGTATATTGTGTTTTACATCATTTAAGTTACATCGCAAAGATAAGGAAGACCTGGAAGAATAAATTGTCTTTTTGATATTCTATCATAGGTCCTTAGAGGCATCAACACTTTCCTCATTCTTGTAGAGGCATCATCAGATGAGGGGAAATATATTTTTTGTTTGCTTCCTTCCATTTATTCTTCAGTTTGAAATCTGAACTACATGAAACTGAAAGAAACCAAGTGAAATTAGTCGTGCAGCCTTTGGAAAGAACAAAGTAAAATAAATAAATTATATATAGTCTTGTAAAAGGTCTAACTAAATAGAGTTATATAGTCTCAAGCCTCAACAGAAAATGATTTAAGCAATATCATGTTATTAAAAAAATTTTAAATGTTAAAAGCTGCTTAATTTTTTCCTTTTACTACCTTGAATTTATTATTGATTTGCTATAGAGAGATTAAAGATGGGATTAACAAGAAACTTGATTAAAAATGGACAAAAATTCTGAATAGACATGTTTTCCAAAAAGCCCTGAAAATCTCCTGTGGATTTACAAATTTATATTTAATAAAACGTCTATGTTGGCTGAATGCTTTGTGAGCAGAAGTCATTAGAGAAATGCAATTCAAAATTACTATAATACTACTTTGTAACTATTATAACTCTTATCAAAAATATCCAAGGACCCAGGTGTGGTGGTAAAGGCTGGTAATTCCAAGTGATTGGAGGTTGGAGAAAAAGGATTTGAGTCTAAGGCCAGTCTTGGGTACTGCACACAGTAAAAACCTACCCTTTAAAAAAACTCAAAAGGTAATAATGTTGGCTGGCGACACTGTGGAGAAAAGGAAATTTTCTATACTCTTAGTCAAAATACAGGTTAGTGTTCTCATTGTAGAAAGTAGTATGCAGTTTTCTAAAGAAATCCTGGGCTGGGAAGGTGGCTCAGTGGTAGAGCGCTTGCCTTGCATGCTTGAGGCCCTGGGTTCGATTCCTCAGCACCACATAAGCAAAAAGGAAAAAGCCGGAAGTGGCGCTGTGGCTCAAGTGGTAGAGCGCTAGCCTTGGGCTGAAGAGCTGAGGGAAAGCGCCCAGGCCCAGAGTTCAGGCCCCACTACCGGACTCCCCCCCCCCCAAAAAAAAGAAATCCTAAGTTGAAATATCATCTGACCCACCAATCATGTGAATATTTCTCTCTGGGTAACTCATAAATATATCTGTAGTTCATTGTTATTCACATTATTCACAACAGCCAAGATATAAATCGAAGTCCAGTGTTCAACTACAAACTAATAAAGCAACTGTGGTACATGCACAAATATCTTTTTCTGTTGAAACCAAAGTAATTTTTTTTATTATTTTCCTGTCTCTGTGTGATTAACCTCCAAATAAGAAATCCAGATATATGATTTAATTTAGCCAATACTATTTATTGAGTATAAGGACCTTCTACTCTCTACATTCTTCACACTAAGATCACTAAATATGATGAGTCTGAAATAATTAGTCTCTTTTTGACCTATGTTAATATTCTTTACAATGTGAGTGAAATGTTTAAAAAGTATCATTTGTTTTAGCTTAATTTCTCTGAAGAGACCATAAATGATATTATCAAAGCTTAAAAATGATTTTATTTAAAATTTAGAATTCAGGAAATGGTTTAGATCATTCTGGTTACTGTAGCCCTCACTACAACCTCATGAGAAAATTTATATTGATGAAGCAAAAATCTGAGGTTAGACATTTATGAATAAAAAAATCATGTCATTCTGAATATGTAGAGCTACATAACAAACATAGAAAATTTAGCTTTTAAATACCTGAATATGCTAGTACATTTAATTGCAGGGTAAGTACTTATTCTGAAAAGAGATAAAATTGCACTTATTTTGAAATGTAAACCTAAGTATTTATTTCAATAAAGACAATGTTTAAAATATCACTCATTCAAGAAACAAGATGTATAGTTAGTTGTTTTTCATGCCAATTATGTTCTCTAAACTTACTACAAATACTAGATTAGTAAACTTAATTCATTGCTTTGTAGGGAAATAGCAATTCCGTTTCTTAAAACTCATGACAAAAACTTTTTCTCAAACAATTGCTAAGTAATTGTTTTATATTTTTTGTCAAGGAATTTTATTCGATAAATTTTTATTCATTAAATTAACTAATTGACAAACAATATAAATTATGCATGGACAAATTTATCTAACACGAGTTTGTTGTTTTTTTTTTTTTTTTCAGAAGACAGATCATGGCTCTCTTAAAGAACACTAGAAGGCAGTGTGTTCTTTATTAATTTTTAGTTATTGTGTTAATAGATATTAATTGTCAGAAGTGACAATTCCATAATATATTTAACGTATTTGATTATACTCCCTCTATTTCCTTCTCATTACTCCTTCCTCCAAAGGTATTCTGTTTTTCACATAAAATTACAACTTTATATATGCGCATATAAACTAATTTGGAAGATTTAAGCTAAACTGCAAGTTAATTCAAGATATACTTTGAATTAATAGGATGAATAAAAACCCAAATATTTTTTGTTAACTTTTGAATTGAGCTATCATTATTATTATGGTTATGGTTAGGATCCCAAACAGAATTAGAATTAGGATTAGAGAAATAGAAAATTTAGGTTCATCACAGGATGACCCATTGCAACAATGATACTCACATGACACTACGTTGAAAATAAAGTTTACACCAGGGGAGGGTGGGGTAAGGGAAGTGGGGAGGGATGGAATAGTGGGAGAACAAGAAAGAAGTGGGTAACAATGCTCAACAAGCAACGTACTCCTTACCTTACACATGTAACTAATCCCTCTTTAAAGCATCTTTTCAACAAAATAAAATTTTTAAAAAATAATGAACAATAAAACCTGACAAGAAATAGAAAAACACTTAAAATTTATGTTCAAAATGCAAGTAAAATTTAGACCTCTACGCTGAGCAAGAGTTGGGATAAATATGAAAAAGTGGCTTGTTATTAACATGATGATTCGGTTATATGTATGCTTAGGATTAGGCAAGGTGTGCCAGTTAGAGCGGGTTAGGATGAGAAAAACATGTAATACATTGTGTAAAACTGCCACATATTTTAAGAGGAATGAATGGCAAGAATGAATGAAACCAGTCTGTGTTACTTTAAACATTCAGATAAAATTTGGTTTAAAGTGTGAGGTACATTTTTGTTCCGGTTAGGTTTAGGGAAGGATAAGCTTTAAGGTAAATTTTAGTTTTCCAATAAGAAGTAGAAGCCAAAAAAAAATGTACGATTGAATAGAATCTAGACAATTTTCCTTACATTAGCCATTTGGTGTTAAATCAGAATGTGATTTGGATTAGGTTTCTGGTTAACCGGGTTTGAGGATAGAGTAAGAAATGGGTTAAACTAGTGGCTCGTGTCTATTATCCAAGGTACTCAGGAAGCTGTTTTTGAGGATCGCAGTTCAAAGGTAGCCCAGGCAGGAAATTTCATCGGACTTTTATCTCAAATTAACCACCATAAAACACAAAAGTGGTGCTGTGAGCTAAAGAACTCAGGGATCATGCCCTGGCCCAGAGTGCAAGCCCCACGACCGACAAAAAGAGAGAGAAAAAAAGAAATGTTAAATACTAAGTAAAGCTGAAACTTTTTTTAGGTTCTAGGAATTCAGGAAAAGCTGGGATAATGGAAGTACAATGTATTTCAAAATATCAGGGTTTGAGATCAGTAGGTATTGATCTCTGAACTTGAAGCTGATCCCTGCCATCCAATAACATCACATTCTTGTGAATATCTCTAGCTGGCCTCATGAGCATAGCAGCCAGCTGGGGCTCAGCTATCTGATGGCCTTGGGCTCCAACAATGCAATCATTTCTGTGCACAGACTGAAAACTATCATAGGTAATTTTGATTTATTCCATTCTATTCTCAGCTAAATTCTATGTTCAGGTTTGTATGTTTTATGATCTCTTAAATATTAATTACTATTTTCCTACATTCTCAAAAGTAACATATATGTCTTACTCTAAAATTCATTCAAACATGCAAAAAATATTAATGTAGTTGCTGTCCACCTATGGCTCATATTTTAAAACCTGGCTACTTTAGAGGTAAAAATCAGAGGATCCTGGTTTAAAGCAGCCTATGCAGAAAAATCTGAGATATTTCTCCAATTGAGAAACCAAAATCCAGAAGTGGAGATGTAGCTCTCATTGTAGAGTGTCAGCTTTGAGCAAAAGGACTAAACAGGAATATTAGGTCTACTTCTGACTCCATTATTTACTCATGGAACAAACACACACACACAAACACATAATCTACATTCTCTTTGACTCCCCTTCTTGAGCAGTATTCAATGCCATTAACTTAATGCATGTTTTCTCCAAATTATTATGGTAGGGAATAAACTACATTTGCATTTATGATAATGCACTTTTTGTACATTTTGTTTTGCAGTTTTTTTGTACTTATGTGAGAGAACAGTGTTTTGTGAAGACTAAACAGAAATCAATGTGTCAGTAAATCGGTAGGTGAGAGACTGAAAAATACAGATAATACCACTTGAAATTTTATTTCTCCAAATTTAAATATATATACATATATATGTTTTTGAATTTTCTGCC